>NC_140177.1:5297575-5355075 GCF_963971535.1 Notolepis coatsorum
CGAGCAACGTGTGCATATTTAACAAGGATGTTTAAAGGGAATGTCCACCATAAAATACAATTCACATTCTTTCCTCTCTATCACACTGTATAGCTCAGTTTCCATTTGTGAATAATGATCCTTAAATGGTAAATGGTTGCATTTTTATTAGGGATGCTCGATATTGGCTTTTTTACCGATACCGATATTCCGATATTGTCCAACTCTTAATTTCGATACCGATACCGATACCGATATCAACCGATACCGATATATGCAGGGTTTCCCCCCAAAAAAACTGAATAATTTCAGGTAATTAATAATTTCACTGGATGCATTCAAAAGGCTTTCTAAATGTAAGCATTATCTGTGCAAAATATGATAATTAAAAAAGTAAAAATTAACATTACATATCTCTTGTTGTTGAATTAAACCAACATGCATACTTTTGACAATAAATAAAATAAGAATTGGTTCTTACTTGCTTGCCTGGGTAAATAAATGTTAAATAAATGTAAAAAAAAAAAAAAAAAAAAAAAATACCGATATATCGATACCGATATTTTCCGATATCACATTTTACTGCCGATATCGGCCGATAATATCGGTCGGCCGATAATATCGGACATCCCTAATTTTTATATATAGCGCTTTTATCCAAAGCGCTTTACAATTCTGTTCCTCACATTTTACCCACTCACTCACACACTCACACGCCGACGGCGGAGGCGACCATGCAAGGTGCCACAACCTGCTCATCGGGAGCAATTAGGGGGTTAAGTGTCTTGCTCAAGGACACTTCGACAAGCTGCCCGGGAGGAGCGGGAATCGAACCGGGAACCTCTGGATTGCCAGACGACTGCTCTACCTCCCGAGCCACTGTCGCCCCCTTAAGGCCTGAATATACTTCCCGCGTCCGTGGATGCACGTTGGTAGGTACGCGTGGCGTAAATTGCGTAATTTTCGCCAGCGCTCTTGTCAGCACCGTATACGCGTGCCTGTTCGATTTTGTGCCCGCACCACGGATATGCGCGCCGACTTCTCGAGTATATACAGGGCTTGAGGCCGGGCACTTCACCTGAAGACAATGCTGATTTATTTTGCACATAATCTCACACACATCCCAAAATTGTAAACAGTTTTGCACACTTTAATTTAGTAGTTATTGAGAGTAAATTACTTTGAATGTCTAGTGATGTCATCGGAGGACATTGAATCCTTAAGTTGTGTTATGTACAACTCAGTGAAACGAGGTAGATGATAAAATACCAATCCCTATTGTAATCACTTTTCACGTTCACCTACGTCATTGACATAACTGGAGGATATATTCAGACTAATTTACTCCCATTAACTGCCAAACTAAGTGAATGTGTACAAAACTGTTTATAGTTTTAGGATATGTGTGAAATGATGTGCAAGATAAATCAGCATTTGTTTCTTTTTGGTGAAGTGCCCCTTTAGGCTAAATACCAGAGAGACAGGATTCTGGTGATGATGTCACCAAGGGATTAATCGCTGGACCAACTCTAAACGTGTCACTTGCAACATGTTTAAATATTTTTTTATCAATTTCAGTTACCCTTTTTGGGGGGGAATGTGAATTGAATCTTCAATGTTGAATATCGGGGGTGACAGTGTCTCAGGAGGTAGAGCGTCGTCTGGTAATCGGAAGGTTCCCGGTTGAATTCCAAGTTCGATTCCCACTCCTCCCGTGTTGATGTGTCCTTGAGCAAGACACTTGACCCCTAATTGCTCCAGGTGAGCAGGTTGGCACCTTGCATGGTTGCCTCCGCCATCGGTGTGTGAATGTGTGAGTGAATGGGTCAAATGTGTGGAACAAAATTGTAAAGCGCTTTGGATAAAAGCTGTTATATAAATGCACCGTTGACCATATACATTTTTTATTTCCTTTATGCTTTCTGTTTTTCTTTTTCTTTTTTTTCTTCTTATTTTGATTGCATTACTAACTACATTCTGTATTTGTATTCTGTTGTATTATTTTCTTGTGCCCCAGGCAGACTATCGCTCATTCATCTGACAGCTAATGGAGATCCTAATAAAACATAAACATAAACGTGATGACATCACAAATGCATGTCTTCTTGACCCATCTGGTTTCCAGCTTTGGGAGACAGTTGTCAGTTTACAGTTGACATGTTTGACTTAACTGTGTGAGATCATTGGAATAGCACAATGTGAATTCTGTTTTTCACTTTAACCCGTTCACTACCGCACTACCAAAGGGTTAACCCTTTCACTGTGACAATACAGAAGGTTAACCCTTTCACTGTGACAATACAGAAGGTTAACCCTTTCACTGCCACACGGCAAATGGTTAACCCTTTCACAACCACACTACAGAAGGTTAACCTTTTCACTACCACACTACAGACGGTTAACCCTTTCACTGCCACACTACAGACGGTTAACCCTTTCACTACCCCACTACAGATGGTTAACTCTTTCACAACCACACTACAGACGGTTAACCCTTTCACTGCCACACGGCAAAGGGTTAACCCTTTCACAACCACACTACAGAAGGTTAACCCTTTCACTACCACAGTACAGACGGTTAACCCTTTCACTACCACACTACAGACGGTTAGCCCTTTCGCTACCCCACTGGCTGGTTGACAACAGGCTGTCCCTTCACCTATAGGGAAGACTGAAGCTAATGTTGTGGCTGAAGGTTGTTTAACACAGCAGGAGACGATATTTCCAATTGTAACAAGTAGGTAATTTATTTAAGAAAAGAAGTTCTTAACAGCAAGAGCTATGGGTCGAGCAGAGGATCACCACAGCTTGAACAAAAAACACTCTACCCTCAATCCCTCTGCCTGTCCCCTAAATCCCCTCTCAGTCCTGCCCCCCCATGACAGATATGATGACGTATCATATCATGTCAGATCTGACATGACGTACATTAAGATGATACGTAGATTTAACATCGGAGAGAGATAAGAACATTAAGAACATGAAGAGAGATAAACAAGATATGATGTCCACACACGATATGATGTAAAACATTTAAGAACATTGAAGAGAGAGTGAGATGTGTGTGTGTGTGTGTGTGTGTGTGTGTGTGTATGTGTGTGTGTGTCTGTGTGTGTGTGCGTCTGCGTACAGACGTATGTGTATTGTATGTGTGTATTGTGTCACAGGGAATGTGTGTGTGTGTGTGTGTGTCGGTGTGTATGTCTGTGCGACTGTGTGTGTCTGTGTGTGTGTGTGTGTGTGTGTCTGTGTGACTGTGTGTGTCTGTGTGTCTGTGTGTGTGTGCTGTGTCTGTGTGTGTGTGCTGTGTATGTGTGTGTCCGTGTGTCTGTGTGTGTGTGCTGTGTCTGTGTGTGTGTGTTGTGTCTGTGTGTGTGTGCTGTGTATGTGTCTGTGTGTGTGTGCTGTGTATGTATGAAAGAGAGAAAAGAACAAGATATGAAAGCGATACGATGTCCGAGATTACCAGCACACAATGTGCCGTACTGAAATGTCCCTCTGTCCAAGTTGTTTTAAGAACATCAGCCAGACCGTCTTTCAGCACTGCTAGTTGACCTATATTAAACTAGTCCACCCCATACACATTTTCCCCAACATTCCCCCATTTGGGGCTATCCCTAGTCCCACCCAAATCATATAACCAAGAAAATGTGAACGTCTAACTAAACGAGAAACCATATTTATATAATAAAAGTTTAAATGGCTGATCTAAACAAGAAACCTAGCCATATAATAAATTTTAAATGTCTAACTAAACAAGAAACCTTACTTCATTCACTGGACCCCTAACGGACCAACAAAGGCTGACTACCGTTCTCACAATAAACACAAAACCGCTCAAAACAAGAGTAATAATAAAACATAAAAAAAAAATAAAAAATAAAATACCCCAATTTATAATCCTAACCTGACAGACAAATCCCCCCAACCTCCACCGCTTACCAAATGAGCCACAGTTCCGGCCGGAAACCGCGACTCTCATCAGGGAAAGGAGAAGTTGACCGTCAGAACTAAACATAGAACATCCCTCCCAAAAAAAAATGACATTGTCTCTTCCATAACATTGAGTCCCAGTGTCCATCGCTCAGCCCCCCTTCCATGCCCACGCCATAGTCTCCTCACCGTATTGCCACAAGTCACATTTTGCCAATACAGCAACCACCACGCCACACCTCCAGTCCTCATAGAAGCATGTCCCCATGCCTGGACGGGAGGCGCTGGTACCGACCTCACCACGTGTCCCCCCATCTTCGACGGGAGGTGCCCATCTTGCCCACTGCGTTAGCCCCCCCCTTTGTCCCTCCAGTCCCCAGAACCGATCCCCAGACCACTTCTTCTCAATGCTTCCTCAGGCTCAGAACCGACACTCTGCCGATGCCCCTTCCCATTCCGGTTTGACCAGGACCACAAGTAAAATAAACAAAAAATAATAAAAAAATAAAAAACAATGCAATGATTTTCAATGGTTGCAATCTCTATGCCGAAGGATCATTAGAAAATCAGACTAAAATTCCTAGTTAAAGGAATAAACCAACAAAACTGCACTCAGACCATCCCCCGTCACTCTTAAAGGAAAGAACCAACAAAAAGAAAATGTCCCTACCTCACCATACCCCTAATCCTCTATCCCCTCGTCTCCCTCTAAGGCAGCATAAAGCTGAGGATATGGCCCGATTTGTGGCTCAATCTCTTTCTGTCCCACCATCAGCATTTGGCTTGTTACGTGTGAAGTTACCAGCCTACCCAAGAGAGGCATACCACAACAGAAAAGGAGAACCAATATCAACCCTGCCACCCCAATGGATATCCCCGTCTGCATCACTATGCTTCCCCACTGTCCCAATCTTTCCAACACCCCACTCCCCCACCATTCTTCATTCCGGCCAGAATTCCCCCTCAACTCCTCCCTCAAATCCTTCAGCTTAGCCATGGCCTCGGAGAACTTTCCCCCAGGCCCCACATTCGTCGGAATGAATGTGCAGCAGTACTGTCCAAACATGGAACAGACTCCACCCTTCTCCGCCATTAACCAGTTCAGAGCCTGTCTATTCTGCCACGCCACCGTACTGGTCGCGTGCATCTGGTCCCCCATTGCATCCAACGCCTCCTCGGTGTAGTTGAGATACCGCTGCTGATTGTAAAACAAATAGTTGATCCACCCGGTGTTCTTATTGACCGATATCCATGGCAGAATAGACTCAAACCCTGCCGCAATCTCATTCTTAGCCATGAACTCGGCTGGAATGCCCCTTGGCTGTCCTATGCTGTCCAGATACACCCTTGGGTCTGCCTTGTAGCTACGCTTCGTTCGAGAGATAGGAGACTCAGAAGGTCCTTCCGTCACTGATAATGGTAGGACCACCATTGGCATGATCGCCTGAACCCGGGCACATCTACCTGACCAATCTAAAGGAAGTGTATTCCTCAACCTCCTACCGCCGCAGAGCCAGTATTGGTCCGCCAGTGCCATATCCTGGACATGAAAAGGGCAAGCTACAGGCCGTGGGTTGGTATCCACTCCCTTTAACACGACCCCGTGTCCACACTTTCCTTCTTTCGTGCAGTTAGTCGTGATGCTCCAAATAGTAGTGCACCGCCCCTCTGCCACCTCCCCTACATCCCGGGTCCCCTCCTTTTGCAAGCACTCGAAATCCTTGGTCAGCCATAGTTTGACACCTCTGGGTATTGGCAACCCCGTCGCTACCCCCTGCACACGTACATCCAATTTCCTACAACGTTCCCGCATAGTGACATCCTTGAAATCCGTGACGTTTCCTGCCGCCTTAAAACGACTAGAGCCGAGAAACCCCAAACACTCTGCCTCGCACCAAGGGCGACTATTATGGGGCCCCTCCCATGCCTCTGCGTCCCTGTCACACTGAGCCCAACTGAACTTCGTGCCCTTCACCAGCAGCCTATCCGGACGTGCCTTGGAGCAGACATAACAATCCTCTATCTGATTCTGCGCGCTCGTGTACTGGACCCACTTAAACCACTCATTCCCTAAAGCCGCCCTATACATCGGGTCAGCCTCCGGGTCTTCCTCGTCATAGTCATAGTCGCCCCCATCTTGTTCCCCGGAAGGAAGCAAACCCCTCAACCTGGCCCAGAGTGAGCCCACTGAGTCCCTCAACGTTCCGGCTGTCCTCTGGAACATATCCTGTCCCCCCACCTCTTCCGACTCAGTGTCCTTGACCTCCCTTTTTCCCCTCACCCCTGTCCCCTGTGATTGGTTCGGGACAGGCTCAACTCTCCTATCTACCCCCACAACCCGATCCTCGTTAGTATAATGGTAAGTATCCCCCAAGAGATCGCCGCTGGCCTTTATGCAGTGATTGAAGTGGAACCAGGTCGCTGATCCTTTGACTTGGACTGCCGTTCCAGTCGATCGGATCACCTCGTACGGGCCCTCTCTCCGGGGTGATGACCACTTTCTCTTGTGGACCTTTACGAAGACCAAGTCCCCAGGGATCAGTCTCGGTTTGGTGGCTTCCTTCTCCGCCTCCTTCACCCCCTTTCTCTCCTTTCTCTGCTCCTGTCGAAACACAGCTTCATGTATTTTAGTCACTTGCTGAAGATATTTTTTCAGATCTTGCTCAAAAATATCTAATGCCGGGCCCCTAGCCAGGTGTCTAAATGGCGGTGCTGGCATGCTGCGGCCTGTAAGCATTTCATGCGGTGTTAGCTGTGTTTGGTGGTTTACGCTGCTTCTAATAGCCATCAGAGCAAGTGGCAAAGCATCAATCCAGTTAAGCTTAGTTTGCATACAGATTTTCAACAGTTTGTTTTTAATGACCAGATTAGCCCTTTCCACCTTCCCCTGCGACCCGGGACTATAGACACAGGAAAGGCGCTGTCTTATACCTAATTTCTGCATCAGCCCTTTAACCACCTTGTCGATGAACTCGCGGCCATTATCGCTTTGTAATATCGTGGGAATTCCAAATCTCGGAATGACCTCGCGACACAGGAACTTGATCACTGTGTCTGCGTTCTTGTGTTTAGATGGAATGGCCTCAATCCAGCGACTAAAGCAGTCCTCTACTACCAGGAGGTATCGTTTGCCCTGCACTGGCGTTATCATGTCTGTATAGTCCATAATCAGATGTCTGAATGGTCCCTCAGGGAGGGGTGTGTAAGCCGCCACTGTCGGTACTCCTTTGCGCACATTGCCCTGTAAGCATGTTAAACACCTGGCTAGTGTAACGTCAATTTGTGCCTGAAGCTTTGGGGACCAAAATCCCATTTTCGTGATTCGTTTCAGGGTCTCTGCTCTTCCACAGTGATCAACACCATGAGCCTCAGGTATCACTAAGGACAGAAGATCGATGGAGGCGACTATCAAACCGTTATGACTCCTCCACAGACCATCTGCCCCCCTTACAGCCCCCCTCTCCGTCCACGACTGTTTCTCGGCCTGCGTGGCTGAGTCCTGAAGATCACTCAAATTATCCTCAGTTACCTCAGTCGTCAGTTCGGCCGCAAACATCAGAACAGCCGTGGACGGCACCGCAGCCGCCGCCTTCGCGGCCTCGTCCGCCGCGTTGTTTCCCGTCGTCACAAAGGACAGGTCTTTTCTGTGTGCCTGGCACTTTACGATAGCAATGCTTTTGGGCAACTTTACAGCCTGAATAAGCGCCACAACCTGCTTGTGGTGAAGGATCGGTGAGCCGTCCGATTTCTTAAAGCCTCTTGCCTTCCAAATGGCCGCGAATAGGTGGCATACGCCATGCGCATACGCAGAGTCTGTAAAGATGTTAACCGTGCGATCTTTAGCTATTATGCATGCTTCTGTTAGTGCTATTAGTTCTGCAAGCTGGGCCGAACATGGTTGCATGCATTGTTCGGCCTTTCTTGTTAGTGTTTCTCCGTTAGGTTTGCACTGTACGACGGCGTATCCTGACCTTAAATTTTCCCCCTCCCGATAGCAGGACCCATCCACAAAAAGTGAGAGTTCTGCTATCGCGAGCGGGTCGACTCCCAAATCAGGACGGAGTTTCACGAAAGCCTGTACCTCCACCTCACACTCATGCGGTTGACCCTCGCTCGGGAGTGGTACCAGATCCGCCGGGTTACTGCCATGGCATGTTTTTATCGTAACGTCCGAGTACTGCAGGAGCCTCATGTAAGCCTGTTGCCGTTGGCTGGTCAGAACAAATTTGCCTCTTTCAATCAAGTTTGCCAATTTGTGATGTGTCCAAATGCAAATGTCATATCCCATTGTCACGGCCGTTGCTTTCTCATACATCAAATGTGCTGCGGCCAGGGCCTGATAACAAGGTGGCAGACCCTGCTCTACCGGCGAAAGAGCTCTAGAGTAATATGCTATCGGTTGTTTTTTCCCACTCCCCCCCTGTGTTTGAGTCAGGACAGCTGTCGCATGCTGCGCTCTATGTGAGACGAATAGGTGGAAACACTTCTCATAATCCGGCAGCGCCAGGGCAGGGGCCTGTAACAACAGACGCTTAATGTTTATGAACGCGTCCTCCCCCTCCTCGGTCCATGTCAAGGGAGCGCGAAGTTTGTCTGTACCCGCCTCTTTTATCATCATCCTCAACGGCGCTGTCGCTATCGTATAGTCCTCCACCCACTCAGAGCTGTACCCAGTCATCCCTAAAAACGTCATCATCTGTCGGACCGTCAATGGCCTAGGTGCCTTGGATACAGCTTCGAGTTGCGTGGGTGAGATGTTTTTTATGCCCTTTTGAATGACGCGAGACAAGTACTCAACTTTTGGCTGGCAGTACTGCAGTTTTGAACGGGATGCCTTGTGGCCTCCCATGGCCAATCCACTCAAAACTTTGATGGAGTCCTCATGGCACTGCTGACGTGTATCCGAGCAGATTAGAATGTCATCTGCATACAGTAAAACCGTGCTGAGTAGTGTGTCGCACACTCCTTGCAAGTCTTCCTTGAGCGCCTTCGAGAAGTAATGTGGCGAGTGCGCGAACCCTTGTGGCAACCGGGTGTAAGAGTATTGTTTCCCCCTGTGGGTAAAAGCAAACAGATACTGAGACTCTTTTTCCAATGGAACACTGAAGAATGCCTGCGTGAGATCAATGACCGTATAGTACTGCGAGCTACTCGGGATGTTTGTCAGGAGGGTGTGTGGATTAGCGACTTCCGCCTCTGGTCCAGACACCACGTCGTCCACCGCCCTCAAATCGTGTACCAGTCTGTACCTAGCCCTGTCCGCCTTTAGCACTGGGTGGATAGGTGTATTACATCTGGATTTGAAAGGGACGAGCACTCCCCCCTTTAACAGTCCCTCAATCTGATGTGATATAGCTTCCTCCGACTCTGGCTTCATTGTATACTGTCTGATAAAGGGTGGTCTACAACCCTTCTTTAACCTGACCTTCACTGGCTGTGCCGACAATATTAGACCCACATCTGTGTCGTGTTTTGACCACAACCGTTCTGGGGTGCGCGCCAACATGTCCTGTTCCAGCAAAGCATCCGCCTCTGGAATAACGCAAGGGTCTCCTGGTAATCTGATTACTTGCGGTTTTGCCAAAACTGAAAAGGAAATCATTATTTTTATGAAACTCCCATCTGCGCTGTTCCAAATTAGCGGAGATTCCGTGGAGACCCACCTTTGAGTCTCGGATTCCTGTATCATTGAACCTAGATGTTCGGATTCGTAACCAGGATTTATTCTCAGAGTGATGTGTGGGGCGGCGTCTCTTAGTCTATGTTGTTCCCGTAGATACTTACCCGTGTTAACCCTCAACGCCGCGCCCTGTCTCCCTACAATTATCGTAGATGAGTTAATCTGCACCTGCTCGGGCTGTCCCTGCAACCATGCCTTGTTCCTAACTAGGTCACTATTCGTCAAATATTGTAGTGTGCAATGTGCCTCCATGTTTGTTTGTCTAGACTGAGGCAGTTGGGTTTTCAGAAATGGCTCCCAGGGGGCACAGACCCTTTGCAGCTCTGCATCTATGTTGCCCAGCCAGAACACAGTGGCCTCTTTCTCCCCCGTCCCTTGTAGCATCATTTGGTACACGTCTTGTTCAATTTGAATCCCCTCAGGCGTACATAGGATTTTACAGCCTAGTTTACACATTGCATCTCGTCCCAAGAGATTGCGCGGGGTGCTGTCCGAAATTAATACAGGTATTGTTATGGTCTTGTTGTTATACGTCATAGAGATTGGATCTGATGTGGGTATTAATTGTGTTTTTCCCGAGAATCCAACCGTCCGAACATACTGTCCAGACTGGGGTAAGTGAGCGGCGTATTTTTGCTTTATGCAGGAAAAACCTGCTCCAGTGTCTGCCATCATCTCTGTTAATTTGCCCTCCACTAGGACCTGCAGAATAGGTTCTTGCTCAGCTCCCTTGGAAACCACAATCATTTGATTTCCCCCCGTCGCATTCTCTGGGCACCCCTAGTGATTACCCCCCTGGTTTCGGGGCCCTCCTGTCTCCCCCTGGTCGTGGGGCCCTTGTGACTCCCCCTGGCGCACGGGTCTTCCATACTCCGAGCCGGGACGGTATGGTTGCCTACATCTCATTTCCCTGTGTCCCTGCATGCCGCAGTTCCAACAGTGGAAACGGGGAAACTGTTGTTCGTTCCCCGGTCCCTGTGTAAACCGTGGGCCTGATTGCCCATTCCCTGCCTGCCGCCTGGACGCCTGGTTCTGTGAACTATAGCCATAACTTCTCACTACCTGAGGTGCAGGCGGGGGTCCCTGGTCCTGCATGGGTGGAGAGGTAGCAGATGACACCATTACTGCCTGCAACCTCCTTTGGGGCTGCAGTTGTTGCTGAGTTAACTTCCTTGAGTCATTTCTATCCTGATCCCTGACTTTCTGCTCCTGAGCCCTTTGCTTCTCCACACTATGTGTTACATGTGCACAGAACAAAGGATAAGTCATGTCCATTAACCCCACCACGTCTTCCAGTCTATTCTTAACCACCTCTGGAAGCCCTCTCATCACACTTTCTCTAAACATCGCTCTCTGCAACGGGTCAATTTCTGGGTTGTGTCCTAGCTCACCTCTCCACTCCTTCAGTATTTTGTTCACATAGCACATGTTCACCGGCAATTGCGTGACATAAGGTGGGGATGTTGGTTTCCCTATATCCGTCTCTCTCTGATTTAGCGCTAAAGCTTCCTGCCTGTATGCTCTCCCCTTCTGGGCGTAGAGCTTCATTACCCCCAACTCTTCTGTCCTCTTTTTCAACCTCTTTTTGCTGTTATCGCCTGGCTTGTGGTTACGAATCATTACATTCATCTCTTCGCATACGTCGAGATCAAAAGTACCTCCGGAAGGCCATTTTGTGTCCCCGGCCTTTGTACGCCTCTGCCACCGGACACCAACCTTGAGAATTAGGTTCTTTATCAGCGGGTTCCGGTCTAACAGTATGTCCTCTGCTGTATGCATCGTTGTTTAGTGTGTATATGTGTTTATTGTGTTGTGTGTGTGTGTGTGTGGTTGTACTTCAGCTACTACTACTCTACAACTACCACTCCAGGACACAGTTAACCTAGATTTACTACTCTACAACTACCACTCCAGGACACAGTTAACCTAGATATACTACTCTACAACTACCACTCCAGGACACAGTTAACCTAGATATACTACTCTACAACTACCACTCCAGGACACAGTTAACCTAGATCTACCACTACCCCAGGACACAGTTAACCTAGATCTACTCTACAACGCTACTACAACTCGGTGTGTGTGTATGTGTGTGACTGTGTGTGTGTGTGTGTGTGTGTGTGTGTGTGTATGTCGGTGTGTGTGTCTGTGTGTGTGTGTGTGTGTATGTGTGTATGTCGGTGTGTGTGTGTGTTTGTGTGTGATTGTGTGTGTGTGTGTGTGTGACTGTGTGTGTGTGACTGTGTGTATGTGCGTCACAACCCGCTGTCTACCGGGACACAGGAATGTGTGTGTGTTTGTGTGTGTGTCAGTGTGTGTGTGTCTGTGTGTGTGTGTGTGTGTGTGTGTCTTTGCTGTGTGTGTGTGTGTGTGTGACTGTGTGTGTGTGTGTGTGTGTGACTGTGTGTGTGCGTACTGTGTGTGTGTGCGTCACAACCCGCTGTCTACCGGGACACAGGAATGTGTGTCGGTGTGTGTGTGTCTGTGTGTGTGTGTGTGTGTGTGTGTGTCTGTGTGTGTGTGTGTGTGTGACTGTGTGTGTGTGTGTGTGTCTGTGTGTAGTGACTGTGTGTGTGTGTGTCTGTGTGTGTGTCGGTGTCACAACCCGCTGTCTACCGGGACACAGGAATGTGTGTGTGTGTGTGTGTGTGTCGGTGTGTGTGTGTGTGTGTGACTGTGTGTGTGTGTGTGTGTGTGTGTGTGTGTGTGTGTGTGTGTGTGTGTGTGTGACTGTGTGTGTGTGTGTGTGTCTGTGTGTAGTGACTGTGTGTGTGTGTGTCTGTGTGTGTGTCGGTGTCACAACCCGCTGTCTACCGGGACACAGGAATGTGTGTGTGTGTGTGTGTGTGTCGGTGTGTGTGTGTGTGTGTGACTGTGTGTGTGTGTGTGTGTGTGTGTGTGTGTCTGTGTGTGGTGACTGTGTGTGTGTGTGTGTGTCTGTGTGTGTGTGTGTGTGTGTGTGTGTGTGTGTGTCTGTGTGTGTGTGTGTGTGTGACTGTGTGTGTGTGCGTGTGTGTGACTGTGTGTGTGTGTGTGTGGTTGTGTGTGTGTGTGTGTGTGTGACTGTGTGTGTGTGTGTGTGTGTGTGTGTGTGTGTGTGTGACTGACTGTGTGTGTGTGTGTGTGTGTGTGTGTGTATGTATGTATGTCTACCACCAGGGGTCAGCAAACCCAAGAGAGAAAGAGAGAGAGAGAGAGAGAGAGAGAGAGAGAGAGAGAGAGAGAGAGAGAGAGAGAGAGAGAGAGAGAGAGAGAGAGAGAGAGAGAGAGAGAGATGGCTGTGAATGAATTGAAGGAGAAGGGAAGAAGGGCTTTTTATGCCATCAAAAGGAAAATTCCAATTGACATCCCAATTAGGACCTGGCTCAAAATTCTAAATTCCGTAATAAATCCAATAATATTATATGGCAGTGAAGTGTGGGGTCCATTAACTAACCAAGATTTCCCAAAATGGGAAAAACACCCATTAGAAGTACTGCATGCAGAATTGTGCAAAAACCTACTTAAGGTCCACAGACACACTGCCAATAATGCATGCAGGGCAGAACTCGGCCAATACCCCCTAATCATTCAAATTCAAAAGCGAGCCATAAAATTTTACACACACCTCCAATCAAGTGACCCCCACTCCTACCACTACAAAGCCCTTCAGAGCCAAGAGATGAACCCAGATAAGAGTCCCCTCTGCCAGCTAGTCAGAAATCTCTGCCCACAAATGCCTCAGGACAGATACCAAAAAATCTGGCCCAACCAAATAACCTCAAAACAAAAAGAAAACTATATAGAATATTGGAACAAATCAACCAAATCTCAAAGTAAATTAGAATTCTATTTGACCCTAAACAGAGAGTACACGTGGCAGAATACCTGACCACTGTGAATGATATAAAATTAAGAAAGACATTGACACGGTACAGACTGAGTGGACATAGTCTAGCCATAGAAACAGGCCGTCACAGGCAGAACTGGCTGCCCAGAGAGGCCAGGCTGTGTTCACTTTGTCATCAGGGGGATGTTGAGACAGAACCTCACTTCCTACTATACTGTGAGAAATACAAGGATCTAAGAGAAGTTTTTCTTTTATAAAATAAATAAAATTGATCCACAGTTTATCCATCTCCCTGATAATCAAAAGCTGTTATATATATGTGGGGAGAAAAGTCAGTGTACAGTATTAGCTGCAAAATATGTAGATGGTTGTCATACAATAAGAGAACAAGCCCTGTAAATACACGTATCTGGGTGGCTACATCTGTAAAATGACTACCCGATTGAATGATTATTTTGTAATTTAATATGTTTCTGTTGATTGTTTTACTTATTGCTAATATTATGGTATGTTTTATTGCTTAATAATATATATGTTATTGTTTGTATATTGGACTTGATTTGGCAATAAGTATGTTGATATTTCATGCCAATAAAGCCTATTTGAATTGAATTGAATTGAATTGAGAGAGAGAGAGAGAGAGAGAGAGGAGAGAGAGAGAGAGAGAGAGAGAGAGAGAGAGAGAGAGAGAGAGAGAGAGAGAGCTATCTCTCTTGGCAGAACGCCCAGACCTGGGAGCTGGCTCTACGCCCAGAATGAGCTATCTTCAGCAGTTTTTGTTTTGAAAATTTGAGAGTCTTATCTACAGAGGACAGAAGGCACAGTTATGTGAAAGGGGTCGGGGAGAGGTTTGAAGAGGTTTGAAGAGATGGAGAAAAATTTGACCAGAGGTCGAAAACATGCAATTAAAATTGATTAGTGGCGTACTTATAGCCTGTTAAAAGAGGAATCGCCCCAGTGTAAACACCTCACCAGTCGTATTCTTTTTAGCCGTCCATCCAGAAAACCAGTTCACACAACCAGCTCACTTTCTCCTCCCGCAGAAACTCTGACGGATATTTATATAACAAGCCCAACGCTTACCTTTTTTTGTCGACAACCGGCAGAATGTTTACGGGAGATTCCAGGAACTGGCCGTATGAAAAGGCCCGGTGGAGCGATCTACAGGTCAAGGGTCACCAAATGTTGTGGCTGAAGGTTGTTTAACACAGCAGGAGACGATATTTCCAATTGTAACAAGTAGGTAATTTATTTAAGAAAAGAAGTTCTTAACAGCAAGAGCTATGGGTCGAGCAGAGGATCACCACAGCTTGAACAAAAAACACTCTACCCTCAATCCCTCTGCCTGTCCCCTAAATCCCCTCTCAGTCCTGCCCCCCCATGACAGATATGATGACGTATCATATCATGTCAGATCTGACATGACGTACATTAAGATGATACGTAGATTTAACATCGGAGAGAGATAAGAACATTAAGAACATGAAGAGAGATAAACAAGATATGATGTCCACACACGATATGATGTAAAACATTTAAGAACATTGAAGAGAGAGTGAGATGTGTGTGTGTGTGTGTGTGTGTGTGTGTGTGTATGTGTGTGTGTGTCTGTGTGTGTGTGCGTCTGCGTACAGACGTATGTGTATTGTATGTGTGTATTGTGTCACAGGGAATGTGTGTGTGTGTGTCGGTGTGTATGTCTGTGCGACTGTGTGTGTCTGTGTGTGTGTGTCTGTGTGACTGTGTGTGTCTGTGTGTCTGTGTGTGTGTGCTGTGTCTGTGTGTGTGTGCTGTGTATGTGTGTGTCCGTGTGTCTGTGTGTGTGTGCTGTGTCTGTGTGTGTGTGTTGTGTCTGTGTGTGTGTGCTGTGTATGTGTCTGTGTGTGTGTGCTGTGTATGTATGAAAGAGAGAAAAGAACAAGATATGAAAGCGATACGATGTCCGAGATTACCAGCACACAATGTGCCGTACTGAAATGTCCCTCTGTCCAAGTTGTTTTAAGAACGTCAGCCAGACCGTCTTTCAGCACTGCTAGTTGACCTATATTAAACTAGTCCACCCCATACACATTTTCCCCAACACTATCCTCGTTGGTTTGATTGATTTATTGATTGATTGAAAAGTTTATTAACAGATTGCAGAATGGGTATAGTACAGTACAGCTCAATACATACAATTGTTAAGGGGATGCAGACCAGAGAAAGACTTTCGTCTTGTTTACATCAGGGTCCCCCATTTTCAATTCATCATAACATATATGACATACACAACATACAGATAGACAGTACTGCTACATCTATACATTTATGACATATCAGATTTGCAAATACAGTACTGTTTGTGATACAAAAGTGTCCAGAAAAAGAGTGTATATACATTTGACGTAGAAACTGTACATTGGAGGAGGTTGGGTGGGTGGGGTGGGGTTGGGTGGGTGGGTGGGGGCTATACATTGGAGGTGGGGGGGGGGGGTTGGGTAGGGGGGGGACACACATTTTACACTGTACATTGGAATGCTGACAAAGCCTTACTTGGTCATTTACTGTACAACTAGATTAGGACATTTGTAGGGGCCAGTTTCGAATTGCTGTCTCACGTAGGTGTTTTTTGAGAGTGTTTTTGAAAGTGGGTAGTGATTCACATTCCTTTACAGCTTTGGGTAGGGCGTTCCACATTGATGAGGCATAATTGCGAAACGTGTTTAGTCCCTTGTTTGAGCCGAATCTGGGTTTAACATGATTTGTGGAGCTCCCTCTGGTGTTGTGATCGTGGTATTCCCTGACCTTTGGGAAGTATTTTGACATGTACATGGGTACCTTGGTCGTGTAGTGTATCTTGTAGACCAGGCCCATTGCAAGTTGCTGTACTCTGTCGTCTACTCTAAGCCATCCTAGGTTGTCAAAGTGGGCAGGGGTGAGGTGGGTTCTAGGAGTCAGGTCAAGCAGTAGTCTGACTAGCTTGTTTTGAGATGTTTGTAATTTGTTTTTTAGTGCCTTTGAGGTGCTTTGGTACCATGAGGTGCAAGCATAGTCGTAGTACCCTTGAATGAGTGCTCCTGCTAGAGTCTTCAGGGTATTCTTGTTTACCAGAGAGGAGATCCGGTACAAGAATCGAGTTCGTTGGTTGACTTTTTTTATTACATTGGATGCCATTTGGCTCGGCCATTAGACTGAGGAGGTCTCCTGGGTTCAGGATAGTGGTGGGAGACATAGAGGTCTCGGCCAGAGAGGAGGTCACCTACTTGGGCTGTGTTCCGGACAACACCCTATCAGGAGAGAGCATGGCACAAAGGGTAGCCACTAAGATCAACCAGAGAGTAAAGTTCCTCACTAGGATTTCAACCTTTAATGTAAACAGGTCAGGAATGGAAATCCTAGCGGGGGCCCTGGTTCAATGCCAATTTGATTACGCATGTTCCTCCTGGTACACCAGCATCACAGTGTCACTGCAGACGCACAAAATATTTTTTTTTTACAGTTACATCCCAGGACTCACCTACAACAGTCTCATTTCGACAGCCTCGTGTCGCTCACAGTAGATGAGCGAGTAACCCAAATCAAACTCAGCATGGTACATAGGATAGTCAATAATGTTGTTCCAAAATACCTCAGAAATTACTTCACCAAGGTCAGTGACTTTACTTACATGGTCACGCCACTAGAGGGAGCCCTACAGATCTAGTCCCAGTAATGTAAAAGATGCATTGGGCAAAACTCATTCCTGTACTCAGCGGCAGTAGATTGTACAGTAATGGGCTGCCAGCAGACATTAAATTAATAAGCCCCTATTCCTCTTTTAAAGGCAACGTAAAGAGCTGGATCCTCACATCTTTTGTCATCAACAGCACCTTATTTACAGTATCTTCCAAAACTGAAACCATACATGAGCCGTGTGAGTGACAGGCAGCACCGTGTGAGTGACAGCTCCGTGTGAGTGACAGGCAGCACTGTGTGAGTGACAGTTCCGTGTGAGTGACAGCACTGTGTGAGTGACAGCACCGTGTGAGTGACAGGCAGCACTGTGTGAGTGACAGTTCCGTGTGAGTGACAGCCCCCTACAGCGGGTGGGGATCGCTTTTTTTTTTATTGATTGAATAGTTTATTGATTTAAATGAACAAAACATATACAATTTAACAGGTATATATATCAGCCCACCATTTACCAATAGGATTAAAAAAAACACAATAAAGCCATAATAGGCTTGTTTCCATTGCGGTCCTTCATCGTTGGTGTCCGTGGAGTTATGTCCTGGTGTGTGGACGTGGGTGTTTGTAGTGTCTGTGCGACGACATATTGCAGACAATTTACAATCAATTGATCAACTATTCAATACATAAATACAGTAGTAATCCATTTTACAAACAACAAAAGAACAAAAGGAAAAACAACATAATATAATCCCTTTGTTGTCTAATCCCAGTTTCTGCTACTTATGATCCACCTCTTTATAGATGATTTAAAAGTGGAGAAGGGGCCTATGGACTTCAACTCCATTGGTAGGCTCTATTCCATAGTACTGCTGCTGAATACAGGAATGGGTTTTGGCCTATTACTCTGTTGCATCTTACTGGGACGAGGTCTGTAGGGCTCCCCCTGGTGGCGTGTCCGTGTACATCCCTAACTCCACTGAGGTACTGAGGGACAGTATTCCAGAGTATCTTGTGTACCATGCAGAGTTTTAATTGAGAGACCCTCTCCTCAACCCTGAGCCACTTGAGGTTGTTAAAATGTGTCTGTGAAAGGTGAGTCCTGGCTTGGAGTTTTAATATCAGTCTAGCTAACTTGTTCTGAGCTGTCGTCTGTAGCCTACCTTTCAGTGCTACTGTGATGCCAGTGTACCAGGAGGAGAGCGCGTGACATTGAATCAGGGCCCCTGCCAGTACTTCTAAAGCTGACCTGTTAATATAGGTGGACACTGCCGGGAAATGTTATTCTCTGGTTGATCTTTGAGACCACCTTTTGTGCCATGCTCACCCCTCATAAGGTGTTGTCCAAAACACATCCTAGGTATGTGACTTCCTCCTTAGCTGTAACCTCGGTATCTCCTACCACTACTTTGAACCCAAGAGACCGCTTAGGTCGAATGGCAGAGCCAAATAAGGCTGGTTTTACCCAGGTGGAGGGATAACCTATTTCCAACCAGCCAATGACTGATCTTGACAAGCTCTAGACTGAGTGACCTCTCAACTTCTCTTTTGTCCTGATGCGAGACCATGAGTGCAGCATCGTCCGCAAATAAAAACAAGTTACATTCACAGGCAGTTTTCATGTCATTGACATATAAAAGAAATAAAAGTGGTCCTAAAATACTTCCTTGCGGCACCCCGCACGTCTGTTGGAGTGAGGAGGAGATGTTCCCATTCATTTCCACTACTTGTTTCCTGCCTCTCAGATATGACTCCATCCACCTATACTGTTAAAACCCATAGCTTTCAGTTTATATAAAAGTATGTCGTCGTTAACGGTGTCGAAGGCTTTTTTTTAAATCTAATAAAAGCATCCCATTGCTGTTTATTATATAGATCTGTGTAGTCAGCTAGTTTTTGTATTTTTTTAACACAAGAATTTTAGATGAATAATAATGTATTGTATGTTGGGATTCTGTGGGTCTGATTATCAGAGATATTTCTTTTGATTTCCGGCTTTGGGCTGTCCTAGACCATAAAAATACCATGAATAAATTGTCTTTTAAATCATATTATTATTACCAATACAATACATGTAATACAGGCTGATTTCAGCGGTGGCCTAATGGTTAGAGAAGCGGGTTTGTGACCGGAAAGTCGCTGGTTCGATCCCCCGGACCGGCAGGAAAAAATCTGGGCTGGGGAAGTGAATTAATAACTCTCTCCTATACCCTTAACATCAACCGCTGAAGTGTCCTTGAGCAAGGCACTTAACCCCCAACTGCTCCAGTGGAGTTACTCAGTGGCCAACGGTGTCAGACTGTGGTTGTACTAGGCAGCTCCCAGGTGTCAGACTGTGGTTGTACTGGGCAGCTCCCAGGTGTCAGACTGTGGTTGTACTGGGCAGCTCCCAGGTGTCAGACTGTGGTTGTACTGGGCAGCTCCCAGGTGTCAGACTGTGGTTGTACTGGGCAGCTCCCAGGTGTCAGACTGTGGTTGTACTGGGCAGCTCCCAGGTGTCAGACTGTGGTTGTACTGGGCAGCTCCCAGGTGTCAGACTGTGGTTGTACTGGGCAGCTCCCAGGTGTCAGACTGTGGTTGTACTGGGCAGCTCCCAGGTGTCAGACTGTGGTTGTATTGGGCAGCTCCCAGGTGTCAGACTGTGGTTGTACTGGGCAGCTCCCAGGTGTCAGACTGTGGTTGTACTGGGCAGCTCCCAGGTGTCAGACTGTGGTTGTACTGGGCAGCTCCCAGGTGGCAGACTGTGGTTGTACTGGGCAGCTCCCAGGTGTCAGACTGTGGTTGTACACTGGGCAGCTCCCAGGTGACAGACTGTGGTTGTACTGGGCAGCTCCCAGGTGTCAGACTGTGGTTGTACTGGGCAGCTCCCAGGTGTCAGACTGTGGTTGTACTGGGCAGCTCCCAGGTGTCAGACTGTGGTTGTACTGGGCAGCTCCCAGGTGTCAGACTGTGGTTGTACACTGGGCAGCTCCCAGGTGTCAGACTGTGGTTGTACACTGGGCAGCTCCCAGGTGACAGACTGTGGTTGTACTGGGCAGCTCCCAGGTGTCAGACTGTGGTTGTACTGGGCAGCTCCCAGGTGTCAGACTGTGGTGTGGTTGTACTGGGCAGCTCCCAGGTGTGAATGGAACTGTGTGAATGTGAAGCAGGGCGTTCCTGGGTAAATAAAGGTTAATAAAAAGAATAATAATAATAATAATAATAATAATTTCAGAGGTATGTGGCAGGGCCTCAGAACGATGACAGAATACTATCAATGACTCTATGCAACACTAATCCATCCATCTACATTCACTGCACACACTCACTTTAAACACTCACCTTTAACATTCACTTTAGACACTTTAGACACTTTGTAACACTACACCATATTTTATATATTTATTACTCAAGATTTGCACTGCATCTCTACCTCATTTTAGCATTTTTGTATTATGTACTTTAGTTTGTACTTTAGTTTTTATATTGTATATTTTGTATAGTGTTTGGTCATTATTCTTTTTGCTTTTTTTTACTGTATGAAGCACAATTTCAGGAGGCTCATACAGAACCAAGCATTGCACTGTAATGTACACGTACCTTATATATGTGAGAAATAAAACAAAACTTTAACTTGAAACAACAATAGTACAAATAAAATGGCTCTCGTTGTAGTACCACCTACACCCCAGAGTGGGGCGACACAGTCAAACCTTTCCGATTATTATTTCCCCACAGGGGCGAACCTTCTTCAAAAAACGGAAGTCTCCTCTCCTCGTACTTCCTGTCTTCTGAAAAAAAAAACAGCATGGCTGGGATTCTGAAGAACACAACACGCCGTAGGTAGTAGACGAAACCAAAACATGTCTGTAACAAGGACGACACCCGGGGGCGGCCAACACCGGACCTGGTCCTCTGCGGGTTACGGTGCTCCCGGGGCCGGGCTGCCCTCCTCCTCCTCCTCCTCGGTCCCGTCCTACGCGGAGGCCTGCCGGCTGGTGTCCGCGCCCTGCTCCTGCCTGGTGGTGGAGCTGCACCGCCGACACATCGTGCTGCCGCCCGGGTTCCTGCGGAGGAAGAGGAGCGGCATCCAGGAGGAGCTGAACACCGAGCTGCTCAGATACTCCGAGAGGTACCGTGATGATCTGACTCTTCTTGTATCACAAACAGCACTGTATTTGTAAATCTGGTATGTCATACATGTATATAGATGTAGCAGTACTGTCTATCTGTTTGATTGATTGATTGAAAACTTTATTAACAGATTGCAGAATGGGTACACTACAGTACGGCTCAATACATACAATTGTTAAGGGGATGCAGACCAGAGACTTTCGTCTTGTTTACATCAGGGTCCCCCGTTTTCAATTCATCGTAACATATATCATGACATATATGACATACAGATAGACAGTACTGCTACATCTATACATTTATGACATACCAGATTTGCAAATACAGTACTGTTTGTGATACAAAAAGAGTCCAGAAAAAAAGTATTTACATTTGACTTAGAAACTGTACATTGGAGGAGGTTGGGTAGGTGGGGGGGGTACTGTACATTGGAGGTGGTTGGGTGGGTGTGGGGGGGGGGGGGGGGTTGGGTAGGAGCGGTGGGTGGGCGACACTGTACAACTGTACAAGCAAAACTGTACATTGGAATATTGACATGACCATACTTGGTAATTTTTACTGTACATTGGAGGGGGTTGTGTTAGGACATTTACAGGGGCCAGTTTCGAGTTGCAGTCTCCCTTTTTTTGAGTGTTTTTGAAAGTGGGTAGTGATTCACATTCCTTTACAGCTGTGGGTAGGGCGTTCCACATTGATGTGGCATAATTGCGAAACGTGTTTAGTCCCTTGTTTGAGCCGAATCTGGGTTTAACAGATTAACTATGTCGTGTGTGTCATGTTATGATGAATTTAAAATGGGGGACCCTGATGTAAACAAGGTCTTTCTCTGGTCTGCATCCTCTTAACAATTGTGTGTATTGAGCTGTACTGTAGTAATCTGTTAATAAAATGTTCAATCAACCTTATTCCTTTATTGATCCCCTTGGGGAAATTCAGGCATCATAGCAGCAGCAGGTAGTAAAAACAACACAAGCAGTGTAAACAAATAAGTCAATATAATTACTATCTCTAACTGAAATGAAATATACAGTATTCACATAGTATCACATAAGGTGCAGTATGCATAAGATACTTTGATGCTACATGGGCAACCTGCATTTCATATTAAATGTGGCTGTAAGTGGTATATTTGTGTTTAAAGAAAAGTGCTCTATGTGTTTAAAATAATCACCATCACACAATCAATAAACAGCCATCACATCATAGTGTTAGTTAGTGTCAGTAACATGGGTCTCTCAGTCCCTCCACTCTGCAGTAAACGGCCATCACTGATATAGAGTGCAGGGCTCTACAGTGCGACCAAATTGCTCGCATATGCCCTTAAAATATTTGTGTGCGAACCGTAAAAATCAATTACGCGCACGCTGTGCGAATACAGATTATAGCCTCTCGTCTTTTTTTCCTCCGCTGCGAGATCGTTAAAAAACTACAAGTCCCACATTGCACTCAAGCCAATGGTCCAATCACAGTAGAGTGACGTGACTGGTTTCATGATAAAGAAGGCAAATGACCAATCGGAAGCTCTCATTTGGCTTGTTTACTTCCTGAAACGCCACCATTGCGATATGCGAGTTTCCCGAGACATGTAACTTCTAGTCTTACCAATAGCAATATATTTTAGAACACCTAGATTTAGCGATGGCAATAGTAATATAACGTTAATGCAACAAAACGAATGCCTTGCTTTGTTAATCATAACGTTGATGCAGTAGCGTATGCCGTTGTGTTGACTGTAACGGACATGATAACAACATAACACTGTGTACACATTCAAATCGCGTTAATCGATTCTAACATTTTCAAATCAATGCAGTTGAATTTTCCCCTTAGGATCGATGCATTGTTACACCCCTACACCAAAGTAACTGGCCCATTGTGTATGAATGTGTGTACAGCTAACTTGGCTAGCGTTATGAACAGCAGAGGTGGGCAATAGGGTCCAGCTGCAGCGCCGGACGGTCGGAGTGCAAGCGGTGTGACGTAATTGGCAGACTCGACTGTCAATCAATGGTCTACCTGACACGCAAACTCATAAACAATGTTTCTGTACTGGAGGTGTACAGTATTTCAATAGGCAACCCTGAAAAGGATTATTTCTCTAGAAGAGCAACACAGCCAAAACATAGGCATTGTATGCATAAAAGGGGCAAAAGCTAAAGTTAAGTGACTGTTACTTTTGTAGCAGTAGTTTGATTTGATAGTTTATTTGATAGGGACAGCACATGTTAATGAACATCAAGTACAAAATGTAAACATGCAGGGTTGTAGCAAGAGCTAATTTACACATGCACGCACAGTACAAATATACAATTTATTAAAAAAAAAAAAAACTCTTACTTGAAATATTTTCACTGTGCTCCTAAATATTTTTGGGTGCTCCTAAATTACTTTGTGTGCTCCTAACTTTTTTCATTTAGGAGCACCTGTGCCCCTAGTGAAAAAGGTTAGCGTAGAGCCCTGGAGTGTCTGGTCAGTAACATGGGTCTCCCAGTCCCTCCACTCTGCATTAAACAGCCAACACTGATATAGAGTGTCTGGTCATTAACATGGGTCTCCCAGTCCCTCCACCACTCTGCAGATTTTTTTTACATTGAAAACATTGTTCCCCTGCAGGAGATGATGATGATCAGACTAGACACACAATACATTACACACGCACTCCTCACTCACACACAGCGATCAGAGTAAGACACACACACATACACACTCCTCTCACTCACACACAGCGATCAGAGTAAGACACACACACATACACAAATTACACAGTACACACCTCTCACTCACACAGCGATCAGAGTAAGACACACACACAAATTACACAGTACACACACTCCTCTCACTCACACAGCGATCAGAGTAAGACACACACACACTTCCACTTTAATTTGTATTATTTAATTTATTTATCTTGTTATGAGTGATTGCTGTATTGTTCTTCAAATACATTTTCATTTAAAGTGGCTTAAGATCCAAATTCAAATGTTTCATGAGTCATTATTTTAATTTGCTATGGGATCATCATGTTATGATGTTGTTGTTTGGTCCTGACAAGAGTCTCAAAGTCTGTGGTGATGGTAGACAAGCAACTCTGAGGTCATGCTCAATGTCCAATCTGTTCCTCTGCTCTGTCTTCAGCTGGACCAGAGCTGAGAAGCCACTTTCACAAAGATAGGTAGTTTAAAAAAATATATATATATATATCTTTTTTTTGTTTGTTTTTTGTTTACATAATTGGTTTTCGATTAGTCGACTAATCGAAAAAATAATCGACAGATTAGTCGACTACCAAATTAGTCATTAGTTGCAGCCCTAGAACATGGGTCTCCCAGTCCCTCCACTCTGCAGTAAACAGCCATCACTGATGTAGAGTGTCTGGTCAGTAACATGGGTCTCCCAGTCCCTCCACTCTGCAGTAAACAGCCATCACTGATATACAGTGTCTGGTCAGTAACATGGGTCTCCCAGTCCCTCCGCTCTGCAGTAAACAGCCATCACTGATATAGAGTGTCTGGTCAGTAACATGGGTCTCCCAGTCCCTCCACTCTGCAGTAAACAGCCATCACTGATATAGAGTGTCTGGTCAGTAACATGGGTCTCCCAGTCCCTCCACTCTGCAGTAAACAGCCATCACTGATATAGAGTGTCTGGTCAGTAACATGGGTCTCCCAGTCCCTCCACTCTGCAGTAAACAGCCATAACTGATATAGAGTGTCTGGTCAGTAACATGGGTCTCCCAGTCCCTCCGCTCTGCAGTAAACAGCCATCACTGATATAGAGTGTCTGGTCAGTAACATGGGTCTCCCAGTCCCTCCACTCTGCAGTAAACGGAGAATACATGTTCTTCCCACTTTATCCAATCAGGAGAGAGAACTCCACACTGCAAAAATAGTCTGACAAAAGTCAAGAATTTCTTTCAAGACAAATTATGTGCTTGAATCAAGTAAAATAAGTTACCAGTGCATTACGCAAATGTGGCTTGGTAAAGATTTCTTGAAATAAGTCAAAAAAATTATATATAACTTCTCTCTCCTTATTGGATCAGGTGGGAACGGGATACCCGGAAATTTATTTTGTTTTTACTGCAGAGCGGAGGGACTGGGAGACCCATGTTACTGACCAAACAATGTAGAGCTATTTAACACACATTTTAACAAGAAATATACCACTTACAGATAGGGATGGGTACCGAATTCGATACTTTTGAGGTACCGAACCGAAACACGTCGGTACTAAGTGAGAAACCAATTTTTTTTTTTTTTTTTTTTTTTTACTTTTTTCTTTTCATGTCAACGTTCACACGCACAATATATGCTTACCTATGATTTGACTTGATTCAACAACAAAGCAGTCGGAGCAATGACAAGCCGAAAACTGTCGAAATTGTAGTTATTTGAAGTTTGGATTTTTTCTTTTACGACTGAGGTAGGTAAATTAAATTTCTTGAGAATAAAGTACCGAAAAAAGGTACCGTTGGGTACCGGTATCGATTCACAGGTACCGGTACCGGTATCGGTTCAAATGCGAAAGGTACCCATCCCTACTTACAGAACCTTATGGCTCAAGTCAAGAGTCACTTTATTGTCCCATCAGCTGGGAAATTTGTCTTGGGCTTACACCCACACTACAGCCAATGTAATGTAATGATGATCACCTTGCATTTGATTACAATTGATCATTTGTCTGCCTTTTACAATGATGGTGGGATCGATATCAAGATACATTTTTGGATAGGGGATGAAATCAATCTGGATAACTTGGTGAGCTACAAGGAACAAAGTGATAAACACCACCCGTCATAAATCTTAGAAAATGTCCTTGTCTAACGTTACATTGTTTATTTACCGCAGTCATCGCTAGCATTCAGTAGCAGCTATTTTCACGTCTAACTCCCCTGTCCCCCCTGCAGTGTGAAGGGGGGGCCCCTGGGCGTATGATAACGTCTCTAACTCCCCTGCTGTCCCCCTGCAGTCTGAAGGGGATGCCCCTGGCGTATGATAACGTCTAACTCCCCTGCTGTCCCCCCTGCAGTCTGAAGGGGGTGCCCCTGGCGTATGATAACGTCTAACTCCCCTGCTGTCCCCCCTGCAGTCTGAAGGGGATGCCCCTGGCGTATGATAACGTCTAACTCCCCTGCTGTCCCCCCTGCAGTCTGAAGGGGGTGCCCCTGGTCGTATGATAACGTCTAACTCCCCTGCTGTCCCCCTGCAGTCTGAAGGGGGTGCCCCTGGCGTATGATAACGTCTCTAACTCCCCTGCTGTCCCCCCTGCAGTCTGAAGGGGATGCCCCTGGCGTATGATAACGTCTAACTCCCCTGCTGTCCCCCCTGCAGTCTGAAGGGGGTGCCCCTGGCGTATGATAAAGTCTCTAACTCCCCTGCTGTCCCCCCTGCAGTCTGAAGGGGGTGCCCCTGGCGTATGATAACGTCTAACTCCCCTGCTGTCCCCCCTGCAGTCTGAAGGGGATGCCCCTGGCGTATGATAACGTCTAACTCCCCTGTCCCCCCTGCAGTCTGAAGGGGGTGCCCCTGGCGTATGATAACGTCTAACTCCCCTGCTGTCCCCCCTGCAGTCTGAAGGGGATGCCCCTGGCGTATGATAACGTCTAACTCCCCTGTCCCCCCTGCAGTCTGAAGGGGATGCCCCTGGCGTATGATAACGTCTAACTCCCCTGCTGTCCCCCCTGCAGTCTGAAGGGGATGCCCCTGGCGTATGATAACGTCTCTAACTCCCCTGTCCCCCTGCAGTCTGAAGGGGGTGCCCCTGGCGTATGATAACGTCTCTAACTCCCCTGTCCCCCTGCAGTCTGAAGGGGATGCCCCTGGCGTATGATAACGTCTAACTCCCCTGTCCCCCTGCAGTCTGAAGGGGGTGCCCCTGGCGTATAGATAACGTCTCTAACTCCCCTGTCCCCCTGCAGTCTGAAGGGGGTGCCCCTGGCGTATGATAACGTCTCTAACTCCCCTGTCCCCCTGCAGTCTGAAGGGGATGCCCCTGGCGTATGATAACGTCTAACTCCCCTGTCCCCCTGCAGTCTGAAGGGGGTGCCCCTGGCGTATAGATAACGTCTCTAACTCCCCTGTCCCCCCTGCAGTCTGAAGGGGGTGCCCCTGGCGTATAGATAACGTCTCTAACTCCCCTGTCCCCCCTGCAGTCTGAAGGGGGTGCCCCTGGCGTATGATAACGTCTCTAACTCCCCTGTCCCCCCTGCAGTCTGAAGGGGGTGCCCCTGGCGTATGATAACGTCTAACTCCCCTGTCCCCCCTGCAGTCTGAAGGGGGGGCCCCTGGCGTATGATAACGTCTAACTCCCCTGTCCCCCCCCCTGCAGTCTGAAGGGGGTGCCCCTGGCGTATGATAACGTCTCTAACTCCCCTGTCCCCCCTGCAGTCTGAAGGGGGGGCCCCTGGCGTATGATAACGTCTAACTCCCCTGTCCCCCCTGCAGTCTGAAGGGGGTGCCCCTGGCGTATGATAACGTCTGCATCGTGGGTCCGAACGGGGACATCTATGACGACAGCGGCTACATCCACCTCGACGTACAGGCCAGCTTCGTCGTCTTCCAGCCCAAGACGGGAGAGAGACTACTGGTGAGTCACAAGTGTGTGTTGTTTTTTGTAATCACTCCGGGGGTTAGTCGATCTGCAAATTTCGGCCAATCAAAGTTGACTATCCCAATCCTTAGTCGGGGACAGCCCTAATAGTAAATGAACGTGAGTAATTGTTCAATGTGTTGCCGCCTACTCGACTGGTGAAGTACTTACTGGAATTCACATATTTTGCTTTTGTTTTGTCTGAGACTTACGGGGGGGGGGGGGGGGGGGGGGGAGTTTTTGCATCCTCCTAGTTACACATACATACAGTCCTCATAGGGCAGCGGTTCTCAAACTACGGGTCGCGGCCCAAAGTGGGGTCTCATGGGTAGGTGACAGTGGGGTCGCGCATTGGCAAGGGGAAAAAATTGCAACATATTTTGGCTAAATATGCCTCGTTTTATAAATGTGTATTGATAAGTGCTGTAATTACATTTTCTAATAAATACCCATCATCGGGCGGCCGGGTAGCGCAGCGGACTAAGCGTCTGTCTACCACCACAGAGACAGTGGGATCTAATCCGGCTGTGGTGCCTCCGGCTTGGCCGACCGTCCACACTGACACAATTGGCAGTGTTAGCGGGTGGGAAGCTGGCGAGGGTGGGTCCTGGTCGTTGTAAACAGCGACTCCTACAGTTCGGTCAGGGCGCCTGCACAGCAAGGGAAGGATCTAGGAGAGGTAGTGTGATCCTTCCACACGTTACACTCCCCCAGTGAGAGTCCGCGCTGCCAGGTGAAAAGAAGAGGTGGGCTGGGTACACATGTCTCGGAGGAAGCATGTGATAGTCTCCGCCCTCCCGGACCGGCGGTAGGGGGTAGAGTGCGCAACGACCAGGAAGGGGATTGGGAATTGGCATAACGACTAACATTGGGATGGGAGAAAAACAGAAAAAGAAGGGGGGAAAAGATAATAAAAAAAAATAATAATATGCATCATCAAGTTCAACAACGTGTGCTTTTATTTTGATATTCCTTAATTCCATGTTGAAATTACGAGCCTGGCTGTGGTATAGTGCAGTGGTTCCCAAAGTGGGGGTCGCAAACGCTAGAGGGGTCGCAAGCCGCTGTGGGGGGGTCGCCAGATGATTTCCAAAAAATACAAATTTAACTTTTTTTTACTGCAGTCAGGCCACTGAACTTAGAAGCAGGCCAGGTCAGTGTTTCTAGTTGCAGCGGCGCAATAGTTAATCTACTTTGCATTTGATATATTGCAAATATATGCCATCACACACACTGGCATTTAAAGTAGGGCTGGGCGATATGGCCAAAAATGATATCGCGATAACGATATCGATAACAATATCATATCACTCGATAAAAAAAAACGAGTATAAAAAAATTACATTTTAATTTTAATTTATTAACACTTTGAGTGCCGGGACACGTCTTTTCACGTCTTTGCTGGCCATGCTAAAGGTGCCGGGGGACGCTGTACAGCGTCCTTATATCAATATTTCAAAAATCTGCGATCGGATTCATAATGTCCCTCCGCTGGCCTGAGATCCACCAGCAGGACCCACTGAGCTCTCTGGCGGTTCAGGAGCGCCATCTGGTGGCCGATCGGCGCAATCGCCAAAACAGGATGTTGAATAGAGGTTGTCATGACGACCGTAGTACTTCCGGGCGCTCGCTATGGTTCATGGGACTCTGGCTCGTCACGCTACACGGTGATCGATTGGCAATAACTCGATAAACAACATGATTTGGACGTATATACCATTATACAAGCTGGAGATGGACCGGGTAAAAATATATCCCATAATGATAAAATTTCTATACTCGACGATGATCGCCCAACGGCGCGCGGAGACTGGGGTGAGTTTCAGCGTGTAACGTTACCGTCTTAGATACTAACTGCTATTATCAACATTTGACCCACATTAGATGATTGGTATAACGCTGCCCACGGAATTATAAACGCCCCCTCGCCCATCCGGTCAACATCAGATGACGTGTAGTAACTTCCAGAAGTACGTCTAGTTGGAATTTTTTATATCGCGCTGATTGCCATCAAACTATTTCATCATCAATATAATGCATTTGGGGCTATATATCACGTTCTGGAGAAAGCTGCAGAAAGAGATGAAAACATACTTATACATTAGACCATACTTTACTATGAATATGTGAATGAAAAAGTTTAACGTTGCTACACAATGAACAATACATATAGGACTTTGAATGGGCCCTAATAATGGCAATGTAGCAATAGAATTTAAAAAGTTATAGCCCTGCAAAGAAGGGGACTTTCTCCATAGACAAATAGCGCTGGCAATCTATGGTATATCATGAATTTAACCTTAGGCAACCAAAGTGTTAAACAACAGATGTATGTTTATTTTGCAGCAATTCTTTGTCGTTGCCGCCATCTTTAGTGTTACATCCCCTCACACTCCAGTTCTCAGGCTGCAGCTGGTTTGAAAGCGAAAGTAAACTGGCTTCTCCTGGCTGTGGCTCCAGGGGAGTTGAACAGTTCTGGCTCTGCTAGTTTCTTTTCTATCTTTTGGCGCTTTTTTGGTGGACAAACCACCGCACATGTGCACCGTGACTCGTGACTGGAGACTAGCTCTGCTAGCACACATAGCCTACTGTGTACAGACGGTTTCAAACTATATTTTAAATTAGAAAGCAAACAAAATAAATGGACAAGAGAAAAATAAATCTCAATTTGGTCAGTATTGTCATTTGGACAAGCAAAGCCATTACTTTAAGTTGCAGGCAAGAAAGACAAGTCTGTCCACTGTCTCTGGGTTTAAAACTGCCCTGTTGCAGGTCACACACAAAAAAAACGATATATATATTTTTTTTGATATCGATTATTAAAATGTATCGTGATAATTATCGTTATATCGCCCAGCCCTAATTTAAAGGGTTAGAATTATAAAATGAATATGTGGTGTTATGATCAGGACTGAAGTTTAATAAAAGATTTATGAAAGAAAAAGTGGTATTTCGACAAAGTAATATTTTATGGCGTTTTTGAAGAGGACAATTTAGTCCCTTATGTTAAGAGTGAGTATTTTTTGCAATCTGACAAAAAAATACTGAAAATCCATCAAAATTTGTGTTGTTGCTAATCATACATATGCTAGCCTGTTTTTTAACAATAATTTGTGATGCCATCACAAACACTGGCATTTAAAGGGTACAAATAAAAAGATTCCTACACCAGAATGCAGGAAATGAAGTCTTTGTAACAAAAAAAATTAGTGATGCACCGATGTGAAAATTGTGGCCGATACCGATAACCGATATTAATATTGCTGTTCTGGCCGATACCGATATTTACCGATGTCGATATCTCTGTATAGAAAACACTTTTTTATGATAATCAAATAAAGAGCTATTTTCCAAAACGCATAATTTTTTTACCTTTGTAACTTATTTTCAGAAATGACAGATATTTTGAAACTATTTAAGGCCAAAAAAAAACTTTTTTTTTTTTTGGTTTTTTTTTAAATATCGGCCCTATCTTGATATCGGTCCGATACCGATGCGTAAAAAAACGGCCATATCGGCCGATATTATATCGGCGGCCGATATATCGTGCATCACTAAAAAAAATCCTGGTGGGGGACCCCCAGACCCCCTGCTTAAAAAGTGACCTGACTGGGGCTATATTTCGCACTATACAGGGTTCGAAATTAACGGGGGCTTGGGGCATAATGCCCTTGAAAATGGACAAAATGCCCTCGAAACTCAGTTAAGGGGGGCACTTAATGCCCCCGACAGTTTACTAATTATATATATTTATCCGGTAATGGATCGTCTGTGTAGCGTACGGTTCAGATGACGCGCAAATAAAAAAAATCATTTGGCGGAGCCCGGGGAGCCGGTGTTCTGCACTGGCTGCAGGCAGCAGCAGCCCGTTGCTAGTCAGTTTGTGTAAAAATGGCACGCACAATATAAATCAATCTTCATTACGACTTTAAAAACATAGCCATTAACATTACATAGGCCTACACACCAGCGTTTCCGTTAGCCGGTAATTACCGGTTTTTGACCGGCAAAATATGTTGAAGTCCGACTATTTAAATATCTCCGGTCTTAATGTCCGGTGAAAATAATTCCTCTAAGCACAATTTTATTATTTGAATTGTATTAAAATCGGCTAAAATTAAATAGCCTATGCGATGAATGAAACAATAATTCTATTTTCAGTTTCATTGTTGCTTCACTCTGATAGGATGGCGCCGCGCAAATGTGAAACTTAACTTTTTTTTTTTTTTGAGCCTGCACGCTCTGGCCATCATAACGACAAACAGGTACACGAGGAAGAGAGAGAGATGGCGAAACAAGCTAAGCTTAGTAAATATTTCATGAAACCAAGCACAAGCAGGTCTAATAATGACAACGAAGATGAGTCTTCTGAACTTGAAGTCACAGAGACCGCTGACGCTGATGCCGTGGTGGCACCCGCGGAAAAGAAACAAAAATGTCGAGCGTACTTTTACTATTAATTTATTGATTGAACCACAAAGAGCATCCCCAGTCTGCTGCTACCGTTGCGAGCCTCGCCTGTTCCAATGGGGATCTATTAAAGTCGAACCAGCAACTAAAGTCACTGTTCTCGCAGCCGTCGCAGGTACAAAACGGATAGTCACAACGAGAGACGGGGTGAGTGAGTGTTGACATTTTTAATCATATGCAACTGTTGGTTGACTGCCGTGTCACATAGTAATGCATATTATTGATTATAACTAAATGTAGGCTATAACCTATAATGAAATTAACAAATGCGTTACGCGCACGTGGCTCGTCCTCTCTGCATAACGAGGCAATGTGATGATCAACTACAGTTTGCTGTGTGTGAAGTTGAACATTATGATATGTGTGACGTGTCTGATACAACGAGGTGAAGCGATGTCGACTCGAGATTCATTTGGGAGTGCGTGTGACAGAGCTGCTGCAGCGGGAGCCTGCAGGGCGGGAGCTTGATGCTGGTAGCGTATCGCACTAACTTGAGAGGCGAGAGATAGTAATTTGATTCTGCAAATCAATTTCTCATTCTTCGCTTGATGTAATTAATACACATGTCCAATTATAACGGAATTCGTTAGCTCATAAAAATGTGATTATAATAGACTGCTGTTTAAAACTCTGACCGGAATTTCTTGAATATGTCCGGTGATAGAAATATTGCAGGACACTCAGACCGGCACGAATATGTTCTAACGGAAACGCTGCTACACACATCTTGCCATATCGTTAGCAGTTTGTAAACACAACGCACGTTTTAACTATTGTAGCCCGACGCAGCCCGCAAGCTACTACTGTACAGTCAATGAAATGTTACCGTAGCTACTAGCTAGCATAGGAGGAAATGGGGGTCGGAGAGGCGGGGTGTTTAAAGACAATGATAGGCGTTTATTCAACATCCAAGAAGGCTAACATACAACTGTGTTTTACTAACTCCTGCTTGTTGATGTCCTAACGTGACCGGAGCTGAAGATGCCACACGCTAAAATGTCCGTGGGGACCCGGCGCCAACCCATAGATAGTTCCAACTCACCGAATTACGCAATCGATTGATTGATTGATTGATTGATTGATTGATTGATTGATTGAAAAGTTTATTAACAGATTGCAGAATGGGTACAGTACAGCTCAATACATACAATTGTTAAGGGGATGCAGACCAGAGAAAGACTTTCGTCTTGTTTACATCAGGGTCCCCCATTTTCAATTCATCATAACATAATGACACACATGACATACAGATAGACAGTACTGCTACATCTATACATTTATGACATACCAGATTTACAAATACAGTACTGTTTGTGATACAAAAAGAGTCCAGAAAAAGAGTGTATATACATTTGGCGTAGAAACTGTACATTGGATCCACCACAGTTGCACTCAATATTTAAATAATGTTAGTCTAAATAAATGTAGACAGAAACATAATAATTTCAAGCAGAAAACGAATCTTTCCATTAAGAACTGACAATCAGGGAATTTAAACATGGTTGACATTGTTTTTGTGTGTTTATATTAATTAAAGAAAGGAAAGTCTAGTGCTGGCTGAGCATATTGTTAAGTTAATTAATACTTTGACAAATGTAGCCTATATTTTTCAGTCAGTTCGGTCTTTGTGTGCCAAACATTATTTAAGGCTGTAAACACTGTGAACCTTTTATTTTATTTTTAATAAATGAGAAGCATGTTTAGATTTGAGTGTAATAAAAATGTACGTATATCGAACTGAAAACCGTGACCCCAAAATCGTGATACGAACCAAACCGTCCATTTTGTGAACCGTCCCACCCCTACCGTTTATCATAAAAATTCAGTGCCCCCGAAATACAAAAAAAAGCCCCCGAAAATCAATTAAGGGGGGCAAAAAAAGCCCTTGAAAAAAAATGTTAATTTCTAACCCTGGCACTATATTTCCTGGCCTGAATGATTTCCCCAGTCCGGCCCTGGTTAAAAGCCTCCAATGCTTATTAGTGTGTGTGAGTTTGAACGTTTGCATGTTTCAACCATACATTTCCATTTATATAAAAAAATAAATAAAAGTATATTAAAACATTTAAAATAATTGCCTCCTATAATAGTGGGGGCTCTCTGACACCGTTATTTCGGGGGTCGCGGCCTGAAAACTTTGGGAACCCCTGGTTTAGTGAACTGTTCTGCCTTGGCTCATAGGGTATAGTGGTGAACTGTTCTCATCTTGCACAATTTTAAAAGCAGCTTAAAAAATACACATTAGAGAAATATAGAAATGAGTAATGCTGATAAACAAAGTTGTTGTATTGTGTTATGTAGTATTGTATTTACTGCTGTCAAGCGACTCAAGTTTAAAAAAAAAATTGTACTATATTAAAATGTATATAATGTATTATACTAGATTATGTTATATCAAGTAAAATGAATGGAGGAAGAAATGTAAATGTAAGCGGGTAGGGATCAATAAGCTTAGCTTCCCTCTACTCCTTTTGTCAACTAACTACATTACTCTTGACATTTTGTTTATCATTTCTTTTTTACTCTGATTATTCAGTTTGACAAAGCTTGATAATATTATGATTTATTTAGAGGAATGTAAAGAATACATGTTCAAAAATAAACTTTTCATTCTTCATCCATCCGCTCTCTCCTCGTCTCACAGGGTGTGGTGAACAAACAGGGCGAGAACCACGTGGGCTGCCTGGTGCACGGCTGCTTCAACTGCAGCATCCCCCGGCCCAACCTGGTCTCCACGGAGACCTGGGGGTGGGCGGGGCCACAGATGGGGGCGGAGCTGGAGTTTGAGGTGTCGACGCTGGACGCAGACACGGTGGGAGTGACGCTGATCAGAGGACGCCTGGACCGGACCAAGTGAGTGTGTGTCTTGTCTGTTTGTGTGTGTTGCCGCGGTGATGTGAAATGTCCCTTGATCAATAAACTCATGACCACACTAGGGCTGCACGATTAAATGAAAAGAAAATCACGGTCTCGATTCATAGACCTATGCGATCTCATTTCAAAATTATGACTTATTTTTATTTACATTTTTTTACTTTTTTTTAAATGTTGACGATTCTGCCTTGAGTTATTTTGTATGTTACAAGAGACTTTTAAGTCAAGCACTTTCATATATGTTATGTTTAAGTTTAAGTCAAGCACTGTGATATGTTATGTTGTCTGTTTAAGAAAGAGTGCAATAAGTAATTTTTTTCATCAATACGTTCCCATTTTATAGCGTCGTGAATATGAACGTTATAGCAGAATGGTTGGTATAATTCCTGCAAAACGAGATACAGGCCGCTAAGCTAATAACGTTGAATCAAATGGCGTTTCGGCCCTACAGAAGCTAGAGCTAAAAATCTAAATGCATTTTATCGGTATCATGGTCCACCATGAATGCATGAAAGGGGGGACGTCGTTTCTGATTATTGATTACCAATAACGGCATTAGCCTCATTCGCTGATCGGCTGGTTGGCTATCAAAGCAAGGCCCGATCGGGCTGTAATTTACGTGAAAAAGCTCTTACCGTGGGCCCGTTGGATCCCAAAAAGGATTTCCCAGTTATCGATCGCCATCTGGTAGATCGATATGTCCATTGGCTGATCCTATATTCCTTTACTGCATACTGAATTCAGCGTCCTAAAACGTATTCCATGCTACATGCTACAGGCATAGCTTCAGGCTAACAGGAAAATTCACTGGAGGATGAGAAAAACTTCATCCGTTCTGCCACAGGGAACACTGCATTATCGAGACAGCGCCCCTACGAGGATCTGGCCGGTAATGCACTTTTCCGAATTCCAAGAGTAGGGTAAATCTGCAGTGCCGCTCGGTGACATTGAGTAGGATATTAAAATGGAATAAAAGCCAAAACAACCTTGCCACGTATATATACGTGGTTGGCCCTTTAACACTTTGAATGCCCATCACGAGATATCTCGGGTTATCAGCCCGCGGGTTGAATGCCCATCACAAGTTTTATTTTTTTTTATTAGCGATCTGAATTCATATTTTATCAACCGAGTCTACCGTTGGTAAACCTGCCCCGCCAGACGCTCAGATGTGAAAAAGCACCCCCTATCGTCTCCCAGATGGTAATGCACCCTTTTGGATTGGACTCAATGAAAATGGATGAGAAAAAAAAACTCCGGAATCCACATTTTACTTCTCACGCATGTAACCGGAGCCGATCAGATTCATTCTGGACCCTCAGTACAGCGTGTAATATGTGTTTTACAGTATATGCGTGGGATCAATAAAAGGATCGATTTTTGGAATGGCGATCAGGAATTGGAATAATCCATTTGGATACCATCTGATCTCAGGTAAGGAATCTATTTGACCAGTCTTAGGATAATCAGACCTGTTTTCACGGAGATATAAGCTTGTCCCCTATAATGTGATATGGCTGTTTGACTGTAAGAGTGATCAGGAACTGAGAGAATCGATTTTCAGCTTGCGGCACCAGCGTGCACACGTACACATATACTATCAATCATCTAGCGTTTATTTGAAAACGATTCATAAATAGGCAGAAAAATGACAACGTTCTAGAATATTACAGTACATGGCGATTATCATGGAATCTTTTTTTCCCCCCTTGAAAACGAGGGCTTTTCAAAATGCTATAAAATGGAAATGAACCGATAAAAAAACAATCCGCTTCGACAATGTTGACTGGAAATAAGTCATTGATAAGCGACGGGCAGACACACACATTAGACACATAGCCATAATTTAAAACATAGATTAGGCTATATTAATGCTAACATTGATGTGGATGGTGGGCATTCAAGCACTAAATGTGCGCCCCCTGCTGGGCACTGAAAGTGTTAAGCATGGCGCCGAAACACGTATATATGCGTGGTTGGCCGGGAGTGTGTTGTTAACGTTATGCGGCTACATTGATCCACTGTGTTTGTCCGTCTACTGTGTCTGTTTTTAAATACATTTTCGATTATTAGTATTCATTTGTTGGACAGACAGAGTTGACATTAGTCTCTTAATTTGAAAATAAACCAACTGGACAGTACGGCTCTCTTAAATACTTCGAAGCTTCGTTCGATGGGCACGGGATTCGAATGGGAAAATTAAATTCAAATATATAAAAAAAAAAATCTTATTTTTTAATGATTATTATAATTTTTTTTATCCCTGCTCTCCGGTTCTCTGAGCTTCTCTCTGGTCCTCTGAGCTGCTCTCCGGTCCTCTGAGCTCCGGTCCTTCTTCACAGGAAGAAAAGTGAAAGTGAAACAACTCTGCTGCACAGACCAGAGAGAGGGAGAGAGAGAGATCTCAGCTCAGTCCACGCGTTGCTTCACACAGGACCCCCCACAGCTCCAGCTAGTCGTCCACAAAACGAATGCAAAGTCAATGGGGCCACGCTCCTGTATGCACAAGCCCTCAAATAAATGCTGAAACCTACTTTGGGTGAACTGTGTGTGGAGTAGGGCTGTCCCCGACTAAGGATTTGATTGGCCAAAATTTGCCATTAGTCGACTATTGGTTGACTAAAAAATAAAAAGTATAATATTTCTTAATTTTTTTTATTTTATTTTTTATCATTCCATCTGGGCTGTGGGGGTGCTTAATGTCTGAAGGAGTCGACTGAAGGCTCCTTGTCCTCTGCAAAAGCATGCAATTGGTCCACTGATGGATACATCTTGATATTTGTCTAGTCTAGTGTGTTCATTAGACGGGTGAAATCCTCTCTCTGTGCCTGTTTTCGTAGGCAGGTAGCCTCTGGTATGCGTGCCATTAGCGTTAGCCACGCTTCTAGCCCTCTTTGCTTTTGGAAAGAATGATACAAAAAAAATTATATTTTGTTTTATAATTTTTTGTATTATATAATAATAATAATAATAATAATTGATTGGATTTATTGGCTAGTTGACTACGGCTCCTTTCGACCAGGACTTGCACAGACCGCAGCCCCGTTGACCCTTTGAGTTGTGTTTGTGTTGAACTCCCCAGAGCGGCAGGCGTCCGGTGTGACGACCGATCCAAGTGAACCAGACGAGATCATCTTCTACGTTCTTCATATTTAACACATTCGTTGTCTCTCTGATTTTCAACTACAGGGTACAGGAGCTATTGGCTGTGGCTGAGACTTACGTCGCTCTGCCCGCTCCAGAACCGGCTCCAGAACTGGCTCCAGCACCCTCCGCTCCAGAACCGGCTCCAGAACTGGCTCCAGCACCCTCCTCTCCAGAACCGGCTCCAGAACTGGCTCCAGCACCCTCCTCTCCAGAACCGGCTCCAGAACTGGCTCCAGCACCCTCTCCAGAACCGGCTCCAGAACTGGCTCCAACACCCTCTCCAGCACCCTCTCCAGAACCGGCTCCAGAACCGGCTCCAGAACTGGCTCCAACACCCTCTCCAGCACCCTCTCCAGAACCGGCTCCAGCACCCAGCCGAGACTCTCCTGACGCCAGGCCCAAGAAAAAGAAGAAGAAGAAGAAGAATAAAGACGCAGACGAACACAAAGAGGAGGAGAGAGAAGTGGAGGTGACTCTGGAACTAGTCTCCCCCCCCGGCCAGCAGCACAGTGGTGCCACCCAGGAGGAGCCCAACGGGACGACGGGCGACGGCGAGCAGACGGGGGAGAGAAAGAAATTGAAGAGGAGGAAGCCTCTGAAGGAGGAGGAGGTGGAGGTGGAGATTTGTCCTCCCGTGGAGGTGCGGCCAGGCGGCGACAAACGGAAGAAGAGGAGAAAGGAAGCGGGGGGCGCTGACGTCACGTCCTCCCTCCTGAGCGGTGACATCACTTCCTCCTTTCTGAAAGGTGACATCACATCCTCCCTTCTGAACGGCGACATCACATCCTCCCTTCTGAACGGCGACATCACTTCCTCCCTTCTGAGCGGCGACATCACTTCCTCCCTTCTGAGCGGCGACATCACTTCCTCCCTTCTGAGCGGCGACATCACTTCCTCCCTTCTGAACGGTGACATCACTTCCTCCCTTCTGAGCGGCGACATCACTTCCTCCTTTCTGAGCGGTGGTGGCGGCGGCGGCCGGGAAACGACAAAACACAGGAAGAAGAGGAGAAGTGACCTTCAACAGACTTTCTGAGAGAGAGCGCGGGGGGGGGGGGGGGCACCGCAATGGATTTATCTCGAGCGCCCCGTCCCCCCCTTTTTTTTTTTTGATCCTCCCTCCGATCACGGCTAGTCGACGCTTCCCTTCAAACAAAGTGTGTCCCGAGGGAAGCGATGGGTGTGATTTGGAGGCAAAATAAAAGCGGGCGGCGTTTGAGATGGGTCACTTCTGATTTTGAAACCTGAATAGACGATGTATAATAATAATAATAATAATAATAATCGGTCATGATGTTGATGAGAGCAACGCCAGAGACACACTGGACGCAGAAGCGCCGTGAGGCGCCGTGAAGTAGGGCTGGGGGCGATATGGCAAAAAATCATATCGCGATAACGATATGATAATCTTATCACTCGATATCGATAATTATCGAAATTGTTATAAGTAAAAGAAAAAATTAATTTAACGGATGTATTTTTATTTTGCAGCAATTCTTTGTCGTTGCCGCCATCTTTAGTGTTACATCCCCTCACACTCCAGTTCTCAGGCTGCAGCTGGTTTGAAAGCGAAAGTAAACCGGCTTCTCTGCTGGCTGTGGCTCCAGGGGAGTTGAACAGTTCTGGCTCTGCTAGTTTATTTTCTATCTTTTGGCGCTTTTTTGGTGGACAAACCACCGCACATGTGCACCGTGACTCGTGACTGGAGTCTAGTTCTGCTAGCACACATAGCCTACTGTGTACAGACGGTTTCAAACTGTATTTTTAATTAGAAAGCAAACAAAATAAATGGACAAGAGAAAAATAAATCTCAATTTGGTCAGTATTGTCATTTGGACAAGCAAAGCCATTACTTTAAGTTGCAGGCAAGAAAGACAAGTCTGTCCACTGTCTCTGGTTTTAAAACTGCCCTGTTGCAGGTCACAAACAAAATATATATATATTTTTTTTTAGATATCGATTATTAAAATATATCGCGATGTTTATCGTTATATCGCCCAGCCCTACCGTGAAGCGCTGTGAAGCGCCGTGAAGCAGTGTGAAGCAGTGTGAAGCAGTGTGAAGCGCCGTGAAGCAGTGTGAAGCGCCGTGAAGCAGTGTGAAGCGCCGTGAAGCAGTGTGAAGCAGTGTGAAGCAGTGTGAACGCGCCATTCTGGTGCGAACAGGAGCCTGGCTGTTCCCACCAGGAGCCGTTTGTCTGCGCCGGTCAACAAAAGATTGTGCTCCTCTTGGCGCCCAGTCTGTCTGTCCACGGCCTCATAATGAACACGTTGTTGTTGTTGTTGTGGATGATATTGAAATGCCTTAACAATTATATTTGATGGACACCCAGTGTGCTTGGTGCTTTCCAGGTGTGTGTGTGTGTGTGTGTGATGGGGCTGAGCCCAAACGTTCCAACGTTCGTTCATTACGTTGGCATTCGAATTCTAAATCAACATTTGAATTTTTGTATTTGTAATAAAAAGAAAGTTAATATTTTTTTTCTCTTTATCTATTAATTCTGGCTACATAATATTATATTATTAAAAGAAACTGATGAGTTATATTCATTAAAGAAAGTTGATTTAGTTGGGCTGGGGCTTCTCCCTGGGCTGGGGCTGGAAAGTTGATTTAATATTAAAATTTAAAAAGACTAATTTAATCAGATTAATCACTTTATTCAAATTGAGGATTTAAGCCGTAGCGGGCTTGTGCCCGGAAAGGTTGCCGGTTTCGATCCCCTGGACTGGCAGGAAAAGCTGTGGGTGGGCGGAGTGAGTGAATGAGTAATACATTCGATCGATTGTTTTGAAACAGCGAGGCGGTCTATTTCCAAGAGCATACAACTGCAGTGCCGCAGCACCATACATAGGAGGGGCCTGCCCTGTACTGTGCGTTGGGGGCCTGTACTGTGCGTTGCACTACTGCGCATGCGAGAAACAAAGTAAAGTAAATTCGAATCTAGTCTTAAGGGTTAAATTTAGGCCCTCATCCAGAAGAGGTTACGCTTAGAGTAACAGTCAGGGCTGGTAATCCAATTGATATTCAGTTTAAGATAAAAATTCTAGTCTATAGATAGACGATTGGTTGCATAATTGAATGCTTTATTTGGTTACTCCTAATCCAATTGATATTCAGTTTAAGACAAAAATATTTTGGACATTAGGTCCTATTTTCCGTATGTTATTTTATGTTCCGTATGTAGTGTCCTATATTATATGTTACTTTGTTTCTCGCATGCGCACTATTGCACCGCACAGTACAGGCCCCCAACGCACAGTACAGGCCCCTCCTATGTATGGGGCTGCGGCACTGCAGATATACCCCACTCTCTATACAGACCTGGGCATTGTACGGCCCGCGGGATGATTCTGACCGGCCCGCAAAAGATTACATGATAATTAAAAAAATATATATATATTTTTCTTTTCATGTCAACGTTCACAAGCACAATATACGCTTACCTAGAATTTGACTTGATTCAACAACAAAGCAGTCGGGACAATGGCAAGCCGAAAACTGTCGAAAGTGTGGTTATTTCCCACAACTGAGGTAGGTAGATTACATTTTTTTTATTTGCAATTAATTTCAAGGCAACTAGGCAGCAACAATCTTGAACACATGAAATTTGAAACCCTGAAAGAAGTCAAACCATCAGCTGATCACCGGCACAGGTACTCATCCATGTTGGGAGCACTGCATGGTGAATTTTCAAGGCGTTTTCAAGATTTCAAAAAGGTTGAGGATGAAATGCAGCTGGTTTCCTCTCCCTTTACCTGCAGTGTTGATAGTTCACCCACTGATGTTCAGCTTGAACTCATTGACTTGCAGTCTGATTCACTACTGAAAGAGCACTTTAAGTCAGCATCACTGCTAGAGTTCTACTCTGCTCTCAAGGAGGATAACTTTCTAAACATGAGGAGACATGCTCAAGATGTTGGTTCTCTTTGGAGCCACATGTGAACAGACATTCTCAGTCATGAAGTTTACCAAATCCAGGTACAGATCCTCTCATGAACATCTGTCAGCTGTGCTTCGCATCTCCATCTCAGACATTCAACCTGACTTTGATGGACTTGTTAATTAAAGCTCAAAAGAGACTGGATTTCGCACACTGAATGAAAAGAAAGAACTGAAGAACACTCAAATGTGGAAATATAACAAGTGAAATGGGACACTTGATCCTTTTCTTTTTTCTGCACAGTAAAAAAAGAACTGAAGAACACTAAAATGTGGAAATATAACCAGTGAAATGGGACATGTTCTTTTTTTGCACAGTCCTGAAAACATTAAATGTTTAATATAGGCATGGAAAGTCAAAAAGGCTACACAACTGGGACACTTTTCTTTACACAGTTCAGTGACATGTCTTGTTTATTTTGGCTACAAAGATGATGTGATGTCTTTAGAAAGCTAAGAAGATCCTTGTTTCAATAGTATATGAAACTCAAAATGCCCTGTTATTAATGTGACTGAAAATGAGTTAAATGTTTCACATTTTGGAAATTATCACCTTTTAATTGCCAAATAATAACATACATTCTTACCAGCGGTCAAAACAATGCCATTTACTGCTTTTTATATAGAAATAAAATGTATATTATGCATAATTGAGTTCTGAATTTTGGCCCGGCCCTCCAAAATATTTTCAGTTGCTCATTTGGCCCCCTGGGAAAAATAATTGCCCACCCCTGCTCTATAGTCTATTTCACAAACTGTCACTGCAAAAATGTGCTTCCCTTAAATGACCTGTAGGGGGTGCTGCTAAGCTGATTTGAAAGTTGCTCACGTCAGGTCACAGGAGAGGAACTCATCCATTTGTATCTCGGGTTTGACAATAAATGATCCTGTTTGTCTTTATGAATTAACTACTTTCCAAATGGAATCGTCATCAGGATCCATCATGAATAAAATAAAAATTACCAATGCTTAGAACTTGTTTTTAATTTAATCAGACACTTTATTTAAAATGACCTTTTGACAGACATTAAGCTTAGAATATTCTTCATTGTATTGTAAATATGGTGAGATTTATTGATTGAAAACTTTATTAACATTGCAGAATGGGTACAGTATGGCTCAATACACACAATTGTTAAGGGGATGCAGACCAGAGAAAGACTTTCGTCTTGTTTACATCAGGGTCCCCCATTTTCAATTCATCATAACATATATGACATACAGATAGACAGTACTGCTACATCTATACATTTATGACATACCAGATTTACAAATACAGTACTGTTTGTGATACAAGAAGAGTCTAAAAAAGAGAGTAATATACATTTGACGTAGAAACTACATTGGATGGTTTTGATCACCACAGACCAACTGATCGTTTATATTTAAAAAAAAAAATCCCGTTTTCACGCATATTTATCTACACTATCTTGCTCCCAAAGGTTCACATTTCTATCAGAAACCTACATGGTACAACTTTTAATGTCTCGTTCTTTATTGCAGCGGGAGACGCGCTGCAGGTGAAAATGACCCAAATCTAATATTTCTTGCTCAAATGTGGCTCAGACCTGATTCTTTCACAGCAGTGTGTGAGCGGCACACATCACATGGAATCTGATCTTTTCTATTCTGAAAATTTCACATGTGGTGAAAAGACGAACGTCTTTCTCTGGTCTGCATCCCCTTAACAATTGTGTGTATATGTATATAATAAATAATGTGAACAGCCAAACAAAAATAATCTGATCTGAGTAATAAATCAGAATTGAGCACTAATGCTTGAGGTCACATATCACATGTGCTTTTAGAGAGAGGAAGGGTCTAGGAGAGGGTGGTGGGACCTCTACATTTTGAGAATGGTTCCCTTGGGACATTTGTTTGTTCACTCCTTGGTTCTAGAGAACTGGTTTGTTGTGTCGCAGCTCAGCAGAGACCAGATAACGAGAAGAAAAGACTCATTTTGATCTTTTGATTGAACATTAAAGGAGCTGTAAGTGGTATTTCCTTTGTTAAAATAAGTTAGAATAGCTCTACATTGGTCAGTAACATGGGTCTCCCAGTCCCTCCGCTCTGCAGTAAACAGTCATCACTGATATACAGTGTCTGGTCAGTAACATGGGTCTCCCAGTCCCTCTGCTCTGCAGTAAACAGCCATCACTGATATAGTGTGTCTGGTCAGTAACATGGGTCTCCCAGTCCCTCCACTCTGCAGTAAACAGCCATCACTGATATAGTGTGTCTGGTCAGTAACATGGGTCTCCCAGTCCCTCCACTCTGCAGTAAACAGCCATCACTGATATAGTGTGTCTGGTCAATAACATGGGTCTCTCAGTCCCTCCACTCTTCAGTAAACAGCCATCACTGATATAGAGTGTCTGGTCAGTAACATGGGTCTCCCAGTCCCTCCGCTCTGCAGTAAACAGTCATCACTGATATAGAGTGTCTGGTCAGTAACATGGGTCTCTCAGTCCCTCCGCTCTGCAGTAAACAGTCATCACTGATATAGTGTCTGGTCAGTAACATGGGTCTCTCAGTCCCTCCGCTCTGCAGTAAACAGTCATCACTGATATAGTGTCTGGTCAGTAACATGGGTCTCTCAGTCCCTCCACTCTGCAGTAAACAGCCATCACTGATACAGAGTGTCTGGTCAGTAACATGGGTCTCCCAGTCCCTCCACTCTGCAGTAAACAGCCATCACTGATATAGAGTGTCTGGTCAGTAACATGGGTCTCCCAGTCCCTCCCTGCAGTAAACAGCCATCACTGATATAGAGTGTCTGGTCAGTAACATGGGTCTCTCAGTCCCTCCACTCTGCAGTAAACAGCCATCACTGATACAGAGTGTCTGGTCAGTAACATGGGTCTCCCAGTCCCTCCACTCTGCAGTAAACAGCCATCACTGATATAGAGTGTCTGGTCAGTAGCATGGGTCTCTCAGTCCCTCCACTCTGCAGTAAACAGCCATCACTGATACAGAGTGTCTGGTCAGTAACATGGGTCTCCCAGTCCCTCCACTCTGCAGTAAACAGCCATCACTGATATAGAGTGTCTGGTCAGTAGCATGGGTCTCTCAGTCCCTCCACTCTGCAGTAAACAGCCATCACTGATACAGAGTGTCTGGTCAGTAGCATGGGTCTCTCAGTCCCTCCACTCTGCAGTAAACAGACAATACATTTCCTTGTATCTCATTCCCACTTTATCCAATCAGGAGAGAGAATCCTAGATATTTTTAACTTATTTCAAGAAATCTTGCCAAGCCAAATTTGCTTACTGCACTCTGGTCTATAATGTTACTAGTTTCAAGCATATTATTGTCTATTTCTAATTTTTGCAGTGTGGTGGTCTCTCTCCTGATTGAATAAAGTGGGGACGGGATACCGGGAAATGTATTTTGTGTTTACTGCAGAGTGGAGGCACTGAGAACCATGTTACTGACCCAAACACTCGAAATGTAGAGCCATTATTCTAGCATGTAGACCACTGAAAACAAAAACACTTACAGCACCTTTAACTTTGAATATTGGGTTATGAAATGAAGTCAGTCCTACATAGACCGACACGCTGCCGGGAGGAGCGGGAATCTACCCGGGAACCTGCCGATCATCAAGGAACGTAATCCTGGTCACAATAACCGACTACAATATGTTTACATCTGTTAGCCATGTTGGCCCTCTAAACAATCAATCCATGCCAAAGATAGATAATGTAAAAGGTGAAAGACTCACAGCCATGCTGCTGATTTGGCAAAATGACATCCAGCTGTTTTCATTTGAAACAACTACTCAGAGGAGTGCCATGGTTTCTCCATAGAGCTCCATTATACTTTTAGTCAGGGGAGTGTCATGGTTTCTCCATAGAGCTCCATTATACTTTTAGTCAGGGGAGTGTCATGGTTCCTCCATAGAGCTCCATTATACTTTTAGTTAGGGGAGTGCCATGGTTTCTCCATAGAGATCCATTATACTTTTAGTCAGGGGAGTGTCATGGTTTCTCCATAGAGATCCATTATACTTTTAGTCAGGGGGAGTGTCATGGTTTCTCCATAGAGCTCCATTATACTTTTAGTCAGGGGGAGTGTCATGGTTTCTCCATAGAGCTCCATTATACTTTTAGTCAGGGGAGTGTCGTGGTTTCTCCATAGAGCTCCATTATACTTTTAGTCAGGGGAGTGTCATGGTTCCTCCATAGAGCTCCATTATACTTTTAGTCAGGGGAGTGCCATGGTTTCTCCATAGAGCTCCATTATACTTTTAGTCAGGGGAGTGTCATGGTTTCTCCATAGAGCTCCATTATACTTTTAGTCAGGGGAGTGCCATGGTTTCTCCATAGAGCTCCATTATACTTTTAGTCAGGGGGTGTCGTGGTTCCTCCATAGAGCTCCATTATACTTTTAGTCAGCTTAGATATCCTATATCACTCCGCCATTCGCTTCGCTACCAATGCCCCCTACAGGACCCACCACTGCGAGCTATACTCCCTAGTAAACTGGCCCTCCCTGGAGATTAGACGCAACATCCACTGGCTGGCCTTTGTATATAAAACACTTCTAGGCCGTAATCCCCCTTACCTTACTCGCCTAGTCCACCCTCGTCCACTCCCAAATTACCACACTCGGTCAGCCACACATATCCTGGTAAACGCCCCCCATGCCAACTCCTCACAAGGCCGTTCCTCCTTTCAGTACGCAGCAGCTGATAGCTGGAACACGCTACAAAAAACTTAAATATGGAAACGTTTATTTCAATTAGATTGTTTAAGGAAACTTTAACAAACTCCCTAGAGCACTCATGTAGATGTTTCTCCGTGTGCTAACACCATGCTGCCACTATTGTTCTGTTGTCCGCCAGTTGTTGTTCAGTTCAGTTGTTGCTCTGTATGTATGTCCTGCCTTTTTAATAATGTTCCTTTGTGTTTTATTTTTATTTATTTGATTTTATCCCCCATCCCCTTTCCCCTTATTGAAAATAAGAACTTGTTCTTAATTAACCTGCCTATTCAAATAAAGGTTTGATGATGATGATGATGATGATGAGAGTGTCATGGTTTCTCCATAGAGCTCCATTATACTTTTAGTCAGGGGAGTGTCATGGTTTCTCCATAGAGCTCCATTATACTTTTAGTCAGGGGGAGTGTCATGGTTCCTCCATAGAGCTCCATTATACTTTTAGTCAGGGGAGTGTCATGGACGGTTCCTAGAGCTCCATTATACTTTTAGTCAGGGGAGTGTCATGGTTTCTCCATAGAGCTCCATTATACTTTTAGTCAGGGGAGTGTCATGGTTTCTCCATAGAGCTCCATTATACTTTTAGTCAGGGGAGTGTCGTGGTTTCTCCATAGAGCTCCATTATACTTTTAGTCAGGGGAGTGTCATGGTTTCTCCATAGAGCTCCATTATACTTTTAGTCAGGGGAGTGTTGTGGTTTCTCCATAGAGCTCCATTATACTTTTAGTCAGGGGAGCGTCATGGTTTCTCCATATAGCTCCATTATACTTTTAGTCAGGGGAGTGTCATGGTTTCTCCATAGAGCTCCGTTATACTTTTAGTCAGATATGTAGAGATATATTATCTACAGATATGTAAAAAGGATACGTACATATATATATATAGTATATAGCATTATTGTACATGCTGTTGTGCAGCGTTGTATGGGTTATAGGAAGGTGTATAATTAGGTATATAGAAGGATTATATTGTATGCAATCAATGGAGGAAGAAAAAGTATCACCACCCAATATATACAGTATCTTCCCATATATTAGTCCTACATATTGGTGGTTGCTAATTATGAGCGAAAATAATTGCCGTTGTATATTTTCAAAGTATGTAGCTTGTCAGACTGTGTGTCATTCTGTTTCTCAGGGAACTCTTTGTCCACATCGAGCAAACTGGAAAACTGTTTGGTTTTATTCACAGTTTTAACCCTTTCACTTCCAAAATAATGGTTAACCCTTTCACTGCGACAATAAGGAAGGTTAACCATTTCACTGCCACGCGACAAAAGGTTAACCCTTTCACTACCACACTACAGAAGGTCAACCCTACTATCACACTACAGACGGGTTATCTCTCTGCAGTGTGGTAGTGAAAGGGTTAAATCCAACTCATCGCTGCCATAAAAGGTTTCAGGCAATATCATACAGTCTCCTGAGTAAAAGTATTGGAGCTTTTTTGGGGGGGGGGAGGGGGGGGCAGGTTCCAAATGGAATGTCACTTTTGCGGTCTAATCCTGCTCCTGGGAATACCCCTCCCCTCTTCCTCACTGCCCAGAATTCTGCCCCCCCCCCCCCCCACACACACACACCCCTTTAAATCATTAGATAAGTGAATTCTGACATTTAGTTTCTGGTGCTGGCTCTTTAATTCATGACCGCTCCTTGTCCTTTTGGATTTGGCGTATTCTGAGGAAAATATAACAAACCACTTCATATCACTTCTAGGCTACGTTCACACTGCAGGCAAAAGTGGCCCAAATCTTTATTTAATTTTTTTTTATTTATTTTTGCTCTAATGTGACTCAGATCAGCTTTCTTCACAATCACATGGAATCTCATCTTTTCTGATTTGGACCACTTTCATAACGTGGTCCTAAATCAGACACAGGTCTGATTTTTTCTTTGCAATGCGACCTCAGTCTGAACAATCATGCACACTTTTACATCACTCTCTATAGATTGACATTCATCACAATTTATTTTCCATCCATCTTCTTTTATTGTTAATTTGCGTCATGTGGGTCAGTTCAGCAGCGTGGGACCAGTTCACACTGGAATCTGATATTTAAAAAAAATAGTGAAACAGCCAAACAAAACAAAAAAATCTGTTCTGAGCAATAAATCAGAATTGAGGACCGAGGCCTGCAGTGTGAACGCAGCCGTAGAGGTGGGAGAAAGAAGAGCGAAAAAAGGGGAATAGTTTCACTTTAACCCTTTCACTACCACACTACCAAAAGGGTTAACCCTTTCACCGCGACAATACACAGAAGGTTAACCCTTTCACTGCCCCACGACAAAAGGGTTAACCCTTTTACTGCCACAAGTACAACCGTCTGTATAGTGTGGTAGTGAAAGGGTTAACCGTCTGTACAGTGTGGTAGTGAAGGGGTTAACCTGCTGTAGTAGTGTGGTAGTGAAAGGGTTATTATTATAAAGTCGACCGCGTTCAGAAACAAAGACACCTCTTTAAATTCTATCGACGTCTTGAGTGCTTTTTGGATGATTTTAGGCTCGTGTGAAAGTTGTAGCCCGGTCGTTATTAACCACAGCAGCGATTACCATTTCTGAGCCAAAGCCCGGGTTCCTCTGGCAGCCTGGTAGGTGTGAACTGATTGAGAAAGTGTGGAGTGACAGCCTAAAAGAGCAGTGTGTTTTCTTTACCCCCCCCCCACACACACACACACACCATTAACCCCTCTCTGTTGACGGGGGTTCTAATTAGTTGTGAGGTGCTGAGAGCTTATCAGCAGGCCGCCTCTTAGAGAAGGAGACTGATAAGAAACCGCTCATCCTCTTTCTCCTCCTCTTTCTCATCCTCTTTCTCCTCCTCTTTTTTCTCCTCCTCGTCCTCATCCTCTCTTGCCTCCATCATCCTCTCCCATATCATCATATTCCTCTGCAGTGGTTGGCTTATTGCTGTTTGTGTGTGTGTGTGTGTGTGTGTGTGTGTAAACCCGTCCAATCTTTCGCCGTCGACTAAAGACACAAACTAATTCTAACCCTAACTAACCTTCATGCACTTGTCCTAATAAACTAACCTACACTGTAGCACTCAACACTTTGATGAACATTGTTACTCAGCTGATAGAGTTATACCCTTCCTTCCTGCTGTCTTGTCGTACAAAACTTGTAAGTCGCTTTGGATAAAAGCGTCAGCTAAATGACTAAATGTAAATGGAATGTAAATGTGTGTGTGTGTGTGTGCTCAAGCTGAACATGTTGATGATGAATGATGATGAATAGTTTATTTTCTGTCTTTGTTTACAGATAAATCAAAAACACACGTGTGTGGACTTTCAAAAGGAAAAGAAAAAATCACAAATGTACATATTCAAAGCAAGCTCACACACAAAATCCAAACTCAATGACAGAAAAAAGGAATAGGCTGAAGCACATGCTTATTTTTGCCTATCCTTTACAATTCTTAAAAACTAAATATACTTTAATATAAGAAAGAAAAACTGAAAATATGCTGCAAGATATATTTTTTTTTCATTTTTTTTAAGAGAATTTTTTTTGGGATGTTTTACTCAAAACTGTACTCCTGAATTATTTTATCCTTCAGGGCCTTTTTAAATCTCCCCTGAGAGGTACACAACTTCAACCCACCACTAAGACTATTCCACAATTTAACTCCCAAAATTGAAACACATCTATCTTTTACATTAGTTCTTACCTTTTTACATGTTTTAAGAATACATAACCCTCTTAAATTATACTTTCCTTCTCTTGGTTGAAAGAGACATTGAATACAAGCTGGTAGGTTCTTACTCTTAGCACGAAAAATTATCTCCAAGGTTTTTATGTAAACCATATCTACACATTTTAATGTGCAGGACTTTATGAATAATGGATTTCTCATCTCACAACTATAGGCTACAAGTGTCAACTTTTTCTAAAACATTCTGGCAGCCTGGGTCATGTTGACAAGCTGGTGGTTAGAGGCCTTCAGATGGCCCACATCTCAGAGAGGAAGGCTAAACCAAGGCTAAACCAGTGCTTCTCAAACTTTTTCTGTCAGGCCCCCCTATGGCGGACCAAAATATTTTGCCCCCCCCCCCCCCCCCCCCCCCCTCGCCCCAACAAAATAGTCATGAAATGGGCCATGTTTAAATTTATTGAAATAACACCAATATCGTGACCTTTCAAATTGGCCCTATATTTTGTTTTCAGAGCTGTCATGGATGAAAAGCCAGCTTCACACAGATACTGTATGTGGTGCTAAATGGTATCAACACCTTAACTGCTGCATCATGAGATACTTGGTGGGCCATGAGATGAGATACTTGGTACTCAGCACCACACTCTGAAACTAGCTCTCCAAGGCCCTGTTCCCCGTACCTGGTTCAACTAAGTCGATCAAGAGTCCCATTATCCAGATTCAGTTAACCCGATGTTTGAAGCCGGGATTTTCCTGTTCCTCGAAGGTGGATTCAGTCTCGTTAACTCAACCCAGACTTGAGACCCAGGATAAGTGCGCGCGGCCGCTCCAGTTGAAAAGCCAGCACGTATCGATAGCAGAGATCCTGATTCTCTAGCGGCATTGATTGATTAATTGATTTAAAACTTTATTAACATATTGCAGTACGGCTCAATCGCCTCGCCGACAAGTTAAATGCGTTATCTATAGGCTAATTTTAAGTCCCTCATTACCTCAATCAATCAAATTATATTTCTTTAAACTTGCCTGCTGGATTGAATAATCAAATGAGATCTTGCTAGCGAAAATAATTAGTTAAACTGTTATACAGAATAACGATACGGCTCTCTTACCCATTGATTGATGTAAGGTCGATCTTTTACTTATCTCCACTGTGGTGTAACGGGTCCTTCTTTTGACTTTCACGCAGACGACCGGGGTTCAAAACCTAGTCTTTCCCTTCCTTTTGCGATGTAGGAATAATTCAATTTGGTGCACGTTGAGAGCTATATAAAGAATGACATCCTCAATGCATGTAGATTTATAATATTTTAACTTAAAACTAGGCTACTTTGGCGTATAATCATTAATATTATATTCCAAAAAATTATATTGGAAACACGGGGTTTCGAACACCGGTCGCCGGGTTGCCAGGATTGAGCACTACCGCTGCGCCACTGTGCCAGATGGGATAAATTCATTGTTTATACATTAATGAACGAGAGACCCGTGTTTAGAATATTCTTTATTTTGAATGAAGTTTTATCTCTTTATGCTCATTCATTAATGTGACGTCAACGGCTCATTCAATTTCTCAAATCCGTCAAACAGCGCATCTCATCAGACATCTTAATCCCAGTTACAATTAAAATAACCACATAATGTGTACATCGCACCGAGCGAGCGCCACGGTATATAACGTGCATTATTTAGGACAAAGTGAATTTAGTATCAGCATTTTGGGTCTATTTTACATTTCAAAAGACCCCTCTGGAAGAATGGAGCACAAAAACGTAATTCAGAATGGTATAACGCAGATCCTAGACTGTGGGAATAATTTCAGGAAACTCGCTGTCACTTCTTTGCGGGGGCGTGGCGATGGTTCATCCGGCTAACTTGAACTTAAACCCTGCTTTCGACCAGGCTCAAACTTTTGGATCTGTTGTCATGGTGATTTGGACAATCCAGGTTCGGGGAACCGGAAAGTCCGGCTTAAGTCAGACTTCACCGAAAGTTATCCGGCTAACTCAGTTATCCAGGTACGGGGAACGGGGCCGTGGTATCAGATGAGATTTCAAAGAGTTCTTCCAAGAGTTTGGATGGAGATGTGTCAGGAAGCTTTGTCTCAATGTTGTCTGTAAAGGTTTTTTTTTATCCAGAGTAACTTGGTGATCCTTTTCTGTGTTTTATTAAATAATGATTTTCAGATTATGAGAAATGGTATTTTCATGGAGAACAGTGCAGCTGCAACAGATAGCACTTTAGTGATAATTTTCTGTAATCCAATTTTTTATTTATTTTTTTATAAATCTCAAGGCCCCCCCTGTCATCCCACTTTGAGAAACACTGGGCTAAACAGTTAGCAAGGTATTGCTCTATATCTGCTATTATTGGTAGCCGCTCTATTTGGAGACAGCGTTGCTGTTTGTACCCATAGAGTAGATAGTTTTACGGAAATGCTATTGTATCTGTTTTTTTAAACCTCATCTGTGTCAATATTGTATGTGTACAGATATAGAATCTACAGATATACAGACTACAGACAGATGTGGATAGATATGCGGCTGGGCGGCGCAGCGGACTAAGCGCTCGTCACCAACGCAAGAGACACTGGTATCGAATCCGGCTGTCAGCGTTGCCTCCGGCTTGGCCGGCCGTCATACTGGCTCGATTGGCAGAGTCAGCGGGAGGGAAGCCGGTGGGTGGGTCCGGGTCGTTGTGGACAGCGACTCCTACAGTTCAGTCGGGGCGCCGGCACAGCGACGGAAGGATCTGGGAGAGGTAGTGTGACCTTCCACACGTTACACTCTCCCAGTGAGAGTCCGCGCTGCCAGGTGAAAAGAAGCGGTGGGCTGGCTACACATGTGTCGGAGGAAGCATGTGCTAGTCTCCGCCCTCCCAGACCGACGGTAGGGGGTAGAGTGCCCAATGACCAGGAAGGGGATTGGGAATTGGCATAACGACTACCATTGGGATGGGAGAAAAACGGAAAGAGAAGGGGGAAAAAGATAATAATACAAAAAAAGACGTGGATAGATATATACTGTATACAGTAAGAATAAATATATATATACAGCATTATTGTACATGCTATTATTATTATTATTGTACATGCTATTATATGGGTTATATTGTCATACTTTACGCTTCGTTGGACATATAGTTCTAGACTGAAGATCTCTATTGAAAGCATTTCCAGAAAATGTTGGACATTTCGTATCCAAAGAGTCTCTCAGTACCACGCTAAGCCCTACAGCGGCTGATATTACATTCATTGCATGTATTCCATAATATACAGCCAAAGAACAGTCCATGTAATCTGTTGAGGGGAGAGGGGGGGGGGGGGGGGTTCACCCGTGCAGCATTCTAATTGGTCTCGCTCTGTGTTTACTCCCCCAATAATGAATTGCCACGATTGGCGGGTTTAGCTGTAGTTAGGTCATATTATATATATAGTATCGACTTCCTCATGAAAGTTCTGGCGGCGAAGAACGTATATATATTTAGTCAAATATCTCCCACTTTTCCCACGAGATTCACATGGACGACATTGGGCGTATACACGACGGGATGGCAAACAAACACCGATCGCATGCAAACGTCTGCTAACTTCCATATGTAATATCAGCTGCATAAGCCGGCTAAGTACCGTCGGTATGTTTTGGCAGTGTTGGGTCCGTGTGCTCGAGCTACACGACTTATGGACGGGTTTAATCCACGTCTTTGAAACTGACCCTAACTTCTGCTCCTCAAGATGCAGCCTCACAAGGACATTCCTATATCAGCCACGCAACAGCTGCCTTCTACTGCCTTCTACTGTGTTCTACTGCCTTCTACTATGTTCTGCTACTGTGTTCTACTGTGTTCTACTGTGTTCTACTGTGCAGCTCGCTACAAAATAGTGTGTATTTCGGAGAACTTTTAAAACACACACACACACACACACACACACACACACACACACACACACACACACACACGGAGACTTCAAATACAGAGCTTCCGAATACCGTTATCAAATCAAATACAATTTATTTGTAAGGCCCGACAACACACGTTAATGTCCCCATGGGGCCGGACACGTCTTCTTTAAACAAGTCAAGAAGAAACGTCACAATAAATCAAGAACAAAGACAAAAACACCAGGAAATCCAAAATAAAATGTAAAATAAATAAATTCAATAAATGCAACACTCCCAGACATACCCCACCACGCGAAGGTAAGGAAAAACTCACTAAAAACCTATAGCAATAGGAAAAAAGCACCACAGGCAATGTGGAGGGGAGAAACCTTAGAAGGGCCGTTCAAGGGGGGGGGGGGGGGGGGGGGGGTCTCCCTATAGATGTCGGTGATGAACCCTTCCATATAAACTTCTTAATAGGTAGACAAGTCTTCTGTCACATGACCTTCTTGGCAACCATTTACATTTACATTCAGTCATTTTAGCTGAACGCTTTTATCCAAAGCGACTTACAAGTTCTGTACGACAAGTCAGCAGGAAGGAAGGAAGGAAGGAAGGAAGGAAGGAAGGAAGGAAGGAAGGAAGGAAGGAAGGAAGGAAGGAAGGAAGGGTACAACTCTGGCGGCTGAGGGTCAGTAAGATCGCTCGTCGAACCGCGTTCCTTTTGAAGTGAAACGTGTTCACCGGTCGAGGAGAGGACGCCTGGAAGGAGCGGGAAGCTGCAGTCGTAGGCGGTTTCAACTTGATTGATTGATTGATTGATTGATTGATTGAACATTTTATTAACAGATTGTACAGAATGGGTACAATGCACAGTACGGCTCAATACACACAATTGTTAAGGGGATGCAGACCAGAGAAAGACTTTCGTCTTGTTCACATCAGGGTCCCCCATTTTCAATTCATCATAACATTTATGACATACATGACATACAGATAGACAGTACTGCTACATCTATACATTTATGACATACCAGATCTACAAATACAGTACTGTTTGTGATACAAAAATAGTCTAAAAAAGACAAGGTAAACGTTCTAAATTGACCCCAAGTTTTATTTCCTGTTGCCAGTGTTTGCTCATTTTAAAAGCCGACTGGAAATAGACTCGGGGGGTACGCCGTTTCCCTAGCAACGCAATTCCACTGAAACCGTCTCTCTCGCTACCGTCTCACTACACCCCCACAGTAATAGCCCCTTTTGACTATTCCGTTGCCACGTAAACGGAGCGTTTCAGAGTGGGGGGGGGGTTAGCTAATCAAAGTGAACAGGGATTTAGGGATATGCAACGTCTATGTGGTAAATGAAGACAGCAAGACTCAACATATAATAATAAACTTTATTTGTATAGCATCTTTCATACAAGAATTGAAGCCCAAAGTGCTTCACAGCAGTAATGTAGACATACAATAGACATGGGCATAATACATTTACATTTAGTCATTTAGCTGACGCTTTTATCCAAATCGACTTACAAGTTCTGTACGACAAGTCATCAGGAAGGTACAACTCTATCAGCTGAGTAACAATGTGCATCAAAGTGTTGAGTGCTACAGTAGGTTAGTATATTAGGACATGTGCATGACAGTAAGGTTAGTTAGAGTTAGATAAAAAAAAAAAAAAAATCATTTCAGATAATGGTTGAAGAAGTGCATCTTTAGTCGACAGCTAAAGATTGGTCAGGTTTCGGCTGTCCTAAGTAACTGTGGTGGGCAGTTCGTTCCACCATTGTGGGGCAAGGACTGAGAATAGGCGACTTCTCTTTGATGACCCTCCCGGAGCTCGGATAGGAGTAGGTCTGAGGCGGCCAGAAGATGCAGAGCGTAGGGGTCTTGAGGGTGTGTAGTTAGAGACCATTGACCGGAGGTAGGCGGGAACGGTTCCCTTTGCCGCACGGTATGCTAGGTCGAGGGCCTTGAAGCGGATACGTGCAGCAATGGGGAGCCAGTGCAGGTCCCTAAGAAGTGGGGTGACATGGGCCGACTTCGGTAGGTTTGAGATCAGGCGGGCCGCTGCGTTCTGAATGAGTTGAAGAGGGCTTGGTGGCAGTGGTTGAGCAGAGAATTGACTAAATAAAAGCAATGCATAAAGTGCAGACGGAATAAAGGCAGTGCAATAAATAGCTCTCGTTTACAGTGCAATAACCATAACAATATACATACAATTAGCATAAAATAGACAGAATAGAATAGTGCAATAGTTTTCGCTGTTGCCCTCTGGCCGCCGTTATGACGTTCCATTAAGTAGGACCAACCGTTATGCCAAATATCTTGTACCCTCGGCTATCAGACTGCCAGACTTTTAAACACAGACAGTATAGTCATTTTAAGTAGCCTTTTACACTTAGTTGTCTGTTTTTACTTTTACTGGATAGTGTATTGCATGGAATGTTGTCGTTGCCGTGCTGTCGTTGAGATGTTTTAGTTTTTGTCGTTTGTTGTTTTTGTTACTCGTGAAGCTACAAATATGAATTGCCCCACGCGGGGTCAATAAAGTTGTCTGAATCTGAATCTGAATAGTGCAGTGCAATAAAAAAAAGCACTACGGCGATCATTTCACAAGCGCGGCGCTACGACTGAAGTGAGGCCGACGTTGTTGTCGTTTGGAAAATGTACCCCGACATCATGGACTGTGGTTTCCATGAGAGCGCGCGTGGCGTTCGGGAAAGAAGCAACACACGTACTGTTTCCACGACAAAGAAGTGAAAACAGGACTATTCACATTTACATTTAGTCATTTAGCTGACCGCTTTTATCCAAAGCGACAAGTACGGCAAGTCAGTAGGAAGGGTACGACTCTACAGCTGAGTAACAATGTTCATCAAACAGTGTTGAAACTTGAGTGCTGCAGTGTTGAGTGCATATAGTAGTAGAGACATATTAGTATAGCAGGAAGAGTGCATGATAGTAGAAGACAGTAAGAAGCTTAGTGGTTTTCTTTATTTTTTTCCCCTTTCATTTCAGATATTGATTGAAGAAGTGCG
>NC_140177.1:5359768-5362268 GCF_963971535.1 Notolepis coatsorum
GGAATGGCGATCAGGAATTGGAATAATCTTTTTGGAGAACATCCGATCTGAGGTAAGGAATCTATTTTACCAGTCTTAGGATAATCAGATCTTTTTTCACAGAGATATCAACGTGTGCCCTATGTGTATATATGTGTGTGTGTGTGTGTGTGTGTGTGTGTGCTGATCAGGAAATGAGAGATTCGATTTTTTCAGCCCGCTTCTATAACGTGCATAAGTACAACATATACTATCGATAATCTAGCGTTTATTGAAAACGATTCATAAATAGGCCGAAAAATTACAGTTTCTTGTGTATTCCAGAATATTCCAGTAAAGGGCGATTATCACAGAATCTTTATATTTTCCTGAAACTTAAAAAAAAACGAGCGTTTTTCAAAATGGTATAAAAACGGAAATGAACCGATTAAAAAACAATCCGTTTCGACAATGTTGACTGCAAACAAGTCATTGATAAGCGACGGCCAGATTAGATGTATAGCCATAATTTAAGACATAGTTTATGCGTTTGCAAATATGAGAGCTCTATCATTGAAGTGGGTGGTGGCAAGGAAGCACTAAATCGTGCACCGAGCTCTGGCATTGAAAGTGTTAAGCTGCACTTCACAATTAATCAGTAACTTTTATGAGCGCAACTGAAAACAGAGTAGGTCCTCAGACTCCAACGCAAAGCAACATTGATACATGATCAATACAAATCCTACAATACAAAATACAAGAAATTTACTTTTTAAAACAGAACCATTATGACAAAATATAATAAGAGTTTAAGATTAAACCCAAGTTGTGGGCACTCTGGGTGGCGCGGCGGAGATTGCGCTCGTCACCAATGCGAGAGACTCCGGTCTCGAAATCCGGGTGTCAGCATTGCCTCCGGCTTGGGCCAGCCGTCATACTATAACTCGTTTGGCTGAGTTAGCGGGAGGGAAGTCAATGGGGTGGTAATCTGGCGTTGTGGACAGCGACTCCTACAGGTCAGGTCAGGGCGCCTGCACAGCAAAAGAGGTCCACCGTGGAAATACGTGTTTGAAACTTTATTGTGTCAACCTCGATAATTTTATAATGTAGATATGCAAGACTGTTGGCTGTGCATTTCTTATTGATTGTCGAACTAAACCAGTGGCGTCCTTTCACTAAAAGGCAAGGTATGGCGAGGGGGGGGGGGGGTGAAGGGGGGGGGGCGGGTTCCCCCCCAAACCCCCCTAGGTGGATTTTTTTTTGTCAAATCAGTTGTGCAATAGTCACTTTTGGTGAGTTGTTTCTATACAATTCAGTTATATGACATTTAGGTATGACACAGGACTACACAAGCATTTTTTGTATAGAAATGTGTCAACAGACTAAAGCAGGGAACCACAATATTTTGCATACGAATTATGCAGAATGTAATAATCATAACTGTCTATTACTTTTCTTGCAATTGAGCCAATTTGCCTTAGTACGGTTTTGAGGTGTGTGTTCAACAGAATGTAGTATCAAAAACACATTCACAAAAAGTATGTGTTACTGAATGCTGAACTGCACCGTTATAATCACTAAGCCAGACCTTACCTGTGTCCCTGTATCACTTGTCTCTGCTGCCCTTTGATAAAAAAACGTCCCTATGTCCATTTTCCTTTTTTTTGGGCATATTTCAGTTAGTCACAGCAAAAGTCACCTAGTAAAAGTGAGATAATTGACAATATCAAAACATGCTAGGGCTGTACCAAATAGTTCGAAGCTTCGTTCATAATGTTGACATTCGAATTCTAAATCAACATAAAAAAAAACCTATGGCAGCCTCCCATAGGTGCTCTTTAAGAGCGGTTTTGAATGTGGGTAGGGATTCACATCTTTTTACGGCTGTGGGTAGGGCGTTCCACATTGTTGTGGCATAATTGCTAAATGTGTTTAGTCCCTTGTTTTGTGCCGAATCTGGGTTGCACATGATTTGTGGAACTCATGGTGTTGTGGGCGTGGTATTCACTGACCTTTGGGAAGTATTTCGACATGTACATGGTACCTGTGTGGTGTATAATCTTGTAGACCAGGCCCATTGCAAGTTGCTTGGTTGCATTTGCTTGGGCCCATTGGATGCTTGCATTTCTATGATGACAAGACATTTTAATTTAATCTAATCTATATCACTCAAAGGGTTAACTGACAAGAAATACAGTACACTTGGTCCAAACTGTTCCATATCAACAGAGTTCCAGTGGAACCAGCTATAAATACATGCATGCAAGCATGTTTACGTTTAAGATCCTCAGTCACGGTCTTAGAAACAACTATTCTTCCTGGGGTCCACACAAAAGACACAATAAAATATAACCAGCACACAATGTACATTCAGTTACAATTATCAATAACAATTTAAATTAAATATATATATTATATATATAGGAAGGTCTCTCACCAGAATAACATTTGAACATATAATATATATATTAAGCACCCACAATTATAGTGAGCCATCACCTCAGAGAATATCACATCATAGTCCAAACTTATTTATTTCTGA
>NC_140177.1:5369768-5384663 GCF_963971535.1 Notolepis coatsorum
GCAGCTCACATGGTTTGGGGTGGTGGTAATATCACTGCAGGGCTACGGTGTGTAGGAACCCATGGGGGCCTTACACCTTGCATGTCCGGCTGCAGAACAACTCCTTCAGCATGTTCTGGAGGGGTGTTCAGTGGGGGGGCTTTTTTGATCGGAAGCCCCCCGTATCAGACAGGCCCTTTCTGTCGGGGTTCCCCCTTGGGTGCGATTGCCTCGTGGGTGGTGTCAGGGCAGGTGTTCCGACACGGAACGCGCTCCTCGCACGGTTCCAGGGTTGTCTTCGCACAGCGGGGGGACCGGGCCAACTATCTACAGTTCCTGGCGGACCTGCGCCACGTGACGGCGGGTGCGTTGGGAGTGTCGTCACATATGACTACGGCAGTACCATATGTCGAGGTAGATGGAGAGAATGGTGAGGCGGGGACTTGTGTTTACACAACCCCACCCGTTTTCAGGTTTGGTACAGACCCTGTTGTCGGGGTCTCCAGCAGGGACAGCTCTGGTCGACGAGATCCAATCTCTGTGGACGAAGCAAGCCATCGTCGTGGCGTTCTCCTCCCGGTGTTCTCTGCCCGAGAAGTCGGGAGGGAGGGGTGTAAGACCCAGGCTGGACCTGTCCCATGGGAAGGTTCAGCATTTTTTGGATCGTCTCCTACCTGTTGAACACTGTCAGGTGGGGGTCTGGTTCTCCTCCATAGACCTGTAGGATGCGTATGCGCATCCCCGATCTTCCATCCTAGGGCTTACCTACGCTTCCTTTGCAGGGTTAGCGTATGAGTACCAGAGGCTGCCGTTCGGTTTTCTCTGGCTCCCCGCATCTTCACCAAGTGCGTGGAGGCCGCACTGGGGCCTCTGCGTCATCCGGGGTTACGGAGTGTTCTGCCCTGATGACGTTCTGGTCCTTCGCGGTCAAGGTGGATCGTCAGGTCTCGTACCAGGCAGGTCTCTACCAGCCTGGGGTTGCTGTAGACTGGATGTAGAGTATTCCTCTTCCCAGTCAACGGTTGGAGGGCTATGGGCATCCATCTCAGAGCGTGTTGTCAACACGCTCGGGAGGTTCCGTCCTAGGACGGTTACGGCGCTGTCTCACGTCGCGTTTTCACCGACGCCTCCCTCGCTGGTGATGCGTCGGGCCAACGCAGTAGGGGGCAGCTGGCAAACCATGCTGCCCGGTCTGCGCTACGTTCAATGTGTTGGTGTTGAAAGCGGTCCTTCTGGTCCACAAATGGTGTTGATCGGGACGGACGATACGACGTCAGTGTCGTGTATCGACAGACAGGGAGGAGTACGCTCCCCCTGTCTGCACCAGGCGGCGGGCGGCTGGCTATGGGCGTCCTCCATCTGCGCGGCCTAAGGGCTCCCCACATCCCCGGCAGGGAGAATGTGGGTGCAGGTGTACTGTCGCGGGGCGGCCCTCATCCTGACGGGTGAGGATTGCGTCTGGACATGGCCAGGCAGGTCTGGGACCGATGCCGTGCCGCCAGGGATTCTTCCCCATACATCTGTTAGGTCAGTTGTTGGGACGGGTACGTTGAGGGGCACAGGTTCTTGATCCTGATGGTGTTACCATCTGGAATGCGCATGCTCCCTCCACTGTCGCGCTTACGCGGGCAGATGACGTATGTTCCAAGTGTGGTGTAAGGCGGGGGGCCAGGACTCAGTCTCCTGCCCCCTGGATGCTGTCCTTAGTTACCTCCAGTCTCTCCTTGATAGACTGTCGGCTTCGACGGTGAGGGTATATGCAGCAGCTATATCCTCCTATCATGAGGGGTTTGAGGGGATGTCTTGTTCAGCCACCCTCTTGTGAAGCGTTTCCTGCTTGGCGCTCGACGCGTTAAGCCGGTGCAACGCTCCTTGGCTCCGACTTGGGATCTTCAATTGGTCCTCGGTCGGTTGTCCTTGGCCCCGTTTGAGCCGCTCGAGCGGGCGCCGTTGGGACAGCTGTCCTTCAGGACCGCGTTCCTTCTGGCTGTCACTTCCGCTAAACGCGTAGGTGAGCTCTGTGCTCTCTCGGTACGTCCAGAGTGCCTGTCTTTTCGGACCGATTGCGGTGTCACTCTGCAACCTAATCCTGCTTTCGTGCCTAAGAATATCCGGAGTTCCTTCCGCTCCCGGGATATTGTGGTTCAGGTGTTTCGTCCTCCTCCTCACACTGGTGAGTTAGATGCGGGCCTTCACCTGTCATGTCCAGTCCGTGCTTGGGGATTTACCTCAGCCGTACTCAGGATTTCAGGGTTACCGACCAGCTTTTTGTCTGTTACGGTGGGGCTCGTGCTGGTAAGGCACTGTCGGAGCAGCGCCTGTCCCATTGGTTGTGCGAGGGTGTTACCCTCTGCTACACGCTGGCTGGGCAGGATCCCCCTGGGGGCGTCAGGGCGCACTCCACTCGTGGGGTGGCTGCCTCTGCCGCTCTCCTGGGTGGGGCCTCGGTGGAGGCCATCTGTGCTGCAGCTTCATGGTCCTCCCCGGGCTCCTTTGTAAGGTTTTTCCTCATGGACATGACCGGGGGTTCTGTCTCCCAGGCGGTTCTGGGGTCTGTGGCCTTTCCTGCTTCCCGTCCTTTGGTCGGGTAGCAGGAGTGTATGGGTATGGGCCGCAGTGTGTTGAGTCACACGTGGTTCCGCCTGTACGGTGTGTTCAAGGGGTTCTGGCTCCCTCTTGTTCGCATTCAGGTGGAGTTGACTGCGCCCCCCCTTCGTTAGGAAGGATGGGGTGACAGGGCTCCCCGCACCCCTTGATGTGGGCTTACGGGTCCTCAGGGGGTACATCTGTCGGGTCTCGCGCCCGCTCTTCCCCATTATCTCGTAAGGCTCAGAGCGGGACGCGATGCAATACGAAATATAACGATAGGTTATGTAGATAACCTAGTTATATTAGTATTGGCTAAGCGTCCCGCTCTGCGCGCCCTGAGTTCCCTCTTGAGGGATCTTTTCCTGGGACGGGTTTTGGCGAGGAAGGGTGTTTCATGACCAGGGTCATGGTTATATGGGCGGTGCCACCATAAGGGGCGGGGCCCCATACAGGTGGGGTGCATGTGTTTTTGTTCGTGGGAGATACATTAGGTATCACAGGAGATAGGAGTATCTCGTAAGGCTCAGAGCGGGACGCTTAGCCAATACTAATATAACTAGGTTATCTACGATTCTACATAACCTATCGTTAACATTTCACTACCACACTGCAGAAGGTTAACCTTTCACTACCACACTACATAAGGTTAACCCTTTCACTACCACACTACAGACGGTTAACCTTTCACTACCACACTACAGAAGGTTAACTTTTCACTACCACACTACAGAAGGTTAACTTTTCACTACCACACTACATATGGTTAACCCTTTCACTACCACACTACAGAAGGTTAACCTTTCACTACCACACTACAGAAGGTTAACCTTTCACTACCACACTACAGAAGATTAACCTTTCACTACCACACTACAGAAGGTTAACCTTTCACTACCACACTACAGAAGGTTAACCTTTCACTACCACACTACAGAAGATTAACCTTTCACTACCACACTACAGAAGGTTAACCCTTTCACTACCACACTACAGTGGGTTAACCTTTCACTACCACACTACAGACGGTTAACCTTTCACTACCACACTACAGAAGGTTAACCCTTTCACTACCACACTACAGGAGGTTAACCTTTCACTACCACACTACAGACGGTTAACCTTTCACTACCACACTACAGACGGTTAACCTTTCACTACCACACTACAGAAGGTTAACCTTTCACTACCACACCACAGACGGTTAACCTTTCACTACCACACTACAGAAGGTTAACCTTTCACTACCACACTACAGACGGTTAACCTTTCACTACCACACTACAGAAGGTTAACCTTTCACTACCACACTACAGAAGGTTAACCTTTCACTACCACACTACAGAAGGTTAACATTTCATTACCACACTAAAGAAGGTTAACCTTTCACTACCACACTACAGAAGGTTAACCTTTCACTACCACACTACAGAAGGTTAACCTTTCACTACCACACTATAGAAGGTTAACCTTTCACTACCACACTACAGACGGTTAACCTTTCACTACCACACTACAGAAGGTTAACCTTTCACTACCACACTACAGAAGGTTAACCTTTAACTACCACACTACAGAAGGTTAACCTTTCACTACCACACTACAGAAGGTTAACTTTTCACTACCACACGTACGTAGACGTACGTAGTACCTACTTACTGGTCACAGGAGTCTTCAATAACATTTGAATTGTAATCCATTTTGTGAATCAATTTGTTGAAACAACATCTTTGTTGGCAGATGGCTCCTTCTGATCAACACTGCTATCTAACGTTAGCAAGATAAGCATGCACTATGTACCACTGCTGCTAAAAAAGATTTGCACTAAGTTCTCTTTTACCTCCTATATTTATTTTAATCATACATTCATTTTTTAGCCATTGTTTATACTGTATAGTCCTGAATAGTGTATGTACATCGTGTCCCACATGTTATGTTTATATTAGATCTTTTTATATATTATATATACATGTTACGGTTGGTGCGTTTCGTTGGCATGGTGGAGTGTGGAACCCAATTGCAGCAGATAATGGAGAGATGATAAACAGGAAGCAGGAGATGGCGTTGTGACGATAACAAGGTTTACTCAAACAGAAAACAAGGAAACACGACTGGCACACAGGTAACATTAAACAATGAACCAGCAAGTGTATGCTGGCCCAGAACACTTAAATGCAAATACTAATTAGAGACAGAGGGTAATTACTAACAGGACACAGGTGTGGTAGACAGAACTAACAGAATACAGAGCACACAGGGGAAAACAATAACAAATGTACAAACTGAGACATACGAGACTAAAACACATTTACAAAACACAGACAGTAGGGACACAAGACTAACACAGTGGAAATAATAAAGACAACATAGACAACGAATAAATCAAACATAAATGGCAGGAAATAATGTTAATCAGGTGAGTGAGCTGATGCCAGATCTGCCACATCTGGATCAATGTTGAAGTGTGAAGTGGTGTCTTGAAGGGGAGTTGAGAAGGTCCGAAACCTGGACCAGCCGAGCCGGGAGGAGGGTTGCCGTCTGGTCCCGCAGGACCGGAGGAAGCGTTACATACACCATGGGAACGGGGAAACGTAATTTAATTTCTCTGTATGTCTTGCACATTATGAGAAGCGACAATAAAGCTGACTTTGACTTTGACTCAGGGGCGTAGCTGTAGATTCTGGGCCCCCTGAAAGAATCCTTATGGGTCCTTAATACAAGCGAGCGCGCATAATATGTTTTTTACCTATGCATTCGGATCAGCAGTTCAGCACCTGAACTGTTGGTGGGTGAGCCTAGTAAAGGATGTCGCATTGCGTTCATCTTCAATGAATGAACCAATGCAATAGTCTACCAAAGAACCTTGAGTCGCACTTGGCTCGGCATATTTTCCCTATTCCCTATTCTTGTGACAATGTTCTCTGATACTCAACATACAAAAGCTGTTACTTGTCCTGTCTCTCTGTAATCCCATCTCCCACACAAAGTCTACTCAAGCACACTATTAGGTTGACAGACACTTACATTTTGATGTGCTCTGTAGTATACAATCACTCCCTGCTTCGATATACACAGTACATTTCGCAGAGTAAATTTGACTCAAACTGAGGACATTTTCCTGTCAGTCTGTTCAAGCTGCAAGCTGCTGGTGTGCGCTGCTGTGCCGCCTAGTTATAGTTGAAAGTGGGGGGTGCAAGATTAGTAACTGGCAGGCAAGGGGTGGTTTGGAGTGGGTCCGGCACGACCACCTCCATGGCAGAATGTTTTTAATTTAATGAACACCTGTACGTGCAATTTCCTGCAATATAGAGCACAGAACTGTCTCAAAATCATATGGGATCCTAAAGGATTGCTATAGGGTTCCAAAAACGTATAGAGATTCCTATAGCATTTTCTTTTTACTAGAGATGTTATCCTACACTTTAAGCTGTCTGATATATCCCATTACCTGTAACTCTTGGGTCTCTTTCTCACTTCCTCTGCCTCCTCCCTGAGTCTGCAGTCACCACATCATTCTACACAGGAGAGCAATACACTTAGGAATACACTGAACTGGTTTGAATACATGATTTTTTCTTTTTTCTGCCATGTTCTACCTGGTTGGCTGGCTACACACACACACACACACACACACACACACACACACACACACACACACACACACACACACACACACACACACATACAGTGTGCAGGTTAGTTACAGTAGGAGATGGGCTTCTATCATATTATCTTCTATCATTCTATAATGCATTCTTCTCTTTTATTTTCATTTCAGGTAGTTAACTTGTACCTTAAGATACTTGAAGGCTGGCATCTGTAAACGCAGATATAAGTACTTTATTCTTATTTTATTATCATTATTTTCTTTCCAATGAAATGAAATCAGAAAGTGGTATATGATGGAAAATATGAAAGTCAATGCTTGAAGGAAAATGATAGTTGTGAGTTGATGAGACAAGGAGTGGCAGCTGTTTGCACATCTGTAATCAGAGGTAGCAAGGGAGAGCGAGCACAGAGGAAGAGAGCTAGAGGGAGAGAGAGACCGAGGCAACTAGTGCAGAGAGAGAGAGAGAGAGAGAGAGAGAAAATTAAGAGAAGATGATGATTATAAATGTGTTTTATTGTATTGAGCATTGTAACTTACATGAAAGGTCTGCCTGCCACCACCACCAATGACAGACCGTCTTTACACACACGCACTCAGCCGACAGCACCTGGCTGCATGCTCAGGACTGTTGTGGGTGGGACTCGTGAGGCAGTAGATCAAACCATTGTTAGAGAAATGCAGGGGAGTCACAATCTATGGAAACTTAAAAAAGCACCTGTTTGTTTCTTTTGTGATGTTTTTCTTTTAATACAGGCAATTATACTTCTGAGTCATCTACATTAACTTACTTTAGGATAATAATAAAACCATATTAATAAAAAGATAATAATAGTGTTCTCTGGGCCCCCCCCCCAGTGCTGGGCCCTTAGAATCATCCTAATCTACCCCCCCCCAGCTACGCCCCTGGTCATGCATAGCGTGACCTGTGTAACGTTAAGTAACTTGTGTTCCACTCGGAAATACCGTTCATCACTGCATACAAATTGGTTTAATTGTGTATTATGTTATGTATGCAGGGCCGCCTGAGGGGGTGTGCGAGCAGTGCGGTCGCACAGGGCCTCGCGGGAAGGGGGGCCTCGCACAAATTCTTTTTTTGTGCGAGGCCCCCCTTCCCGCGAGGCCCTTTTTCATCACAGACCTAAAATCTAGTTTAGCTTATATGCTTATATATTTCACATTAGACACGTTTGTAGAATGTTCCTGGCTCTGCGGCTCTGCAGCAGACATACTCACTATTGGAGCTCTGGGGCTCTGCAGCAGACATACTATTGGTTTCAACGAAGGGAGGGGTTACATCATGTGTACGCCGGCGTGCGTCAGCTGCGTTTGACTATTTCGTGCATGCAGCTTTGGAGGTTATGCTTAGTTATGCCAGCCAAAACGAAGAGGACGGTCATTCGGCAGATGGACTGAAGATGAAAGTTGTTGCATGTTAGACAGTTCAGTCAGGCTTAGCTGAAGGCAGGGACAGCTAGTTAGCTTTAGCTACGTTATAATATCGAGTGCTAACGTGTGGTTCAGTCGGGATAGCCATGATGATGTCGGCTAGTAGCTAGCTTAGCTAAAGGCTAACTAGCGTTAGCTAACCTAGAGCATTGTTATGCCAAGATGAAGAGGACGGTCATTCGGCAGATGAACTTCGTCAACTCCACGCGGTTGTCTCCATCCTCTTGGACGTTTGGTGAGTTTTGAATGCACTCTATTCTATTCCCGCCGTGGATATATCTCTCTCTCTCTCTCGGGAGCCAAACGGGCCGGCTAGCTGTTGTAGTAGCTAACGGTGTGTGGCCTGGTGTCAGTACCTGGCTACTCTATTTGCAGTTAGCCTATTTAGCTGATGTCGGCCATTGGCTCCTTGCTACTTTGTTTTCTCTGGTATAGACCCTCTTCTCTTTGGATTTAAGTGTTGATCTTTGTCCTTTTGGATCTATGTATATTCATGTTGCCTTTGTGAAGTTATCTTTTCCTTCTGTTTTGTTCTTCCATTAAAAGTTGAATATCCTTTAGGGGCTCATCTTTGCTTATCTCTCTCATACATGCTCTCTCTCTAACACACACACACAGACATGCTCTCTCTCTCTAACACACAAACACACATGCTCTCTCTCTCTCTCTCTCTTTCTAACACACACAGACATGCTCTATATCTCTCTCTAACACACAAAATTACATGCTCTCTCTCTCTATATTTCTCTCTCTTTCTAACACACATATACATGCTCTCTCTCTAACACACACACAAACAGACATGCTCTCTCTCTATCTCTCTCTTTCTAACACACACAGACATGCTCTATCATCACACACATAATAAACCTCTCTATAAAACAAGGGCACGTCCCCAAGGACTTCAAAATTGCGAGAGTGACCCCTCTGCACAAAAAGGGCAGCAAATTAGACCCAGGCAACTACCGCCCTGTTTCTATTCTTACCTCCATCTCGAAAGTCATGGAGAAAATAGTCTACGAACAGGTCGAAAAGTACCTGGCGGAAAAAAATCTAATCTACGAATTCCAATCTGGCTTCAGAACGTCCCACTCCACTGACACATGCCTCCTCTATTTGAACGACCACATCAAACAAGAGGTGGATGCGGGCAAATACTGCGGCATGGTCATGCTGGACCTACAAAAGGCCTTCGACACTGTCAATCACTCCATTCTAATGGACAAGCTAAAAGCAATTGGTTTTGATAGCTTATCAGTGAGCTGGATGCAATCCTACCTGGAGGGGAGAGAACAGATGGTAGAGGTAAACGGTACTCTATCCCCCCCCCTCACAGTGAGCTGTGGTGTTCCACAAGGAAGCATACTAGGACCGCTACTCTTCCTAATTTATGCAAATGACATGTTGTCAGCCTGTGACTGCAACTTGTTCCTGTTTGCGGATGACTCAGCCCTGCTGGTCTCTGACAAGAACAAGTTGCAGGTTGAAAAAACCCTCAGCTCGGAACTAGGCAAAATCTGCATATGGCTCGCTGATAACAAACTATCATTACACATGGGCAAAACAGAGTCCATTCTCTTCGGTTCAAATAACAAACTCAGCAAGACCGACGGCTTCTCAGTTACAGTGGGTGACAATATTGTCACAAGGAAAGACGAAATTACCTACCTGGGTTCCATCCTAGAGGCAAATCTTTCCTGTGACAAAATGGCATCCAATGTAATAAAAAAAGTCAACCAACGAACTAGATTCTTGTACCGGATCTCCTCTCTGGTAAACAAGAATACCCTGAAGACTCTGGCAGGAGCACTCATTCAAGGGTACTATGACGTGCACCTCATGGTACCAAAGCACCTCAAAGGTGCTTAAAACAAAATTACAAACATCACAAAACAAACTGGTCAGACTACTACTTGACCTGAACCCCAGAACCCACCTCACCCCTGCCCACTTTGACAACCTAGGATGGCTTAGAGTAGACAACAGAGTACAGCAACTTGCAATGGGCCTGGTCTACACTATACGACCGGGGTGCCCATGTACATGTCAAAATACTTCCCAAAGGTCAGTGAATACCACAACCACTACACCAGAGGAAGCTCAACAAATCATGTTAAACCCAGATTCGGCTCAAACAAGGGACTAAACACGTTTAGCAATTATGCCACAACAATGTGGAACACCCTACCCAAAGCTGTAACGGAATGTGAATCCCTGCCCACATTCAAAACCGCTCTTAAGGAGCACCTACGGGAGGCTGCAATTCGAAACTGGCCACCGTAAATGCCCAAAACCCCCACCACCTCCTAATAGACAGTCTCCTCCCCACCGCATGTATATATTCCCTCCCCGCCGTATGTATATTTCTCTCCCACCCACCCACCCCCCCCCCAATGTACAGTCCCCTCCCCATCATATGTATATACTCTGTCAGGATCTAGGGGTAACAGTACTGTATATTTGAATACCGTTTATGTCACAAATGTATCAGTACTAAATACCTATATGTCCCTATGCCATAAATGTCATGTATGTTGTGTATGTCATAAATGTCTATATGAATTGAAAATGGGGGACCCTGATGGAAACAAGACAAACGTCTTTCTCAGGTCTGCATCCCCTTAACAATTGTATGTATTGAGCCGTACTGTATTGTACCCATTCTGCAATCTGTTAAATAAAGTTTTCATTCATTCATTCATTCATTCATTCATATATCTCTCTCTTCAATTCAAATGGGCTTTATTTCACATTCTTGTATTTCTCCCAGTAGGTATGGGAGTTTTGAGTTATTGTCGATGTTTTCAAAGTCTCTTTGGGTGTTTGCAATTTGTGGGAAGTATGTCTTGGTATAGTGGGCAGGTTGTTTCCACCTCGTCTTGTGTGCAGTGGGTCTGTCTTGGCTTGGGAGCCAGGTCTGCCTATGGCGGCCTTTCTCGATGGCTAGGCTGTGCTCGCTGAGTCTGTACCTAGTCAAGGATCTTCTTAGTATTGAGTCAGTCACAGTGCGCAGGTATTCTGCAACTGTGTACTCTCTGTTTAGGGCCAAATAGCATTTCAATTTGCTCTGGTTTTGGGTTGTTTCTTTCCAATGTCTCTCTCTCTCTCTCTCTCTCTCTCTCTCTCTCTCTCTCTCTCTCTCTGGCCTTGCTCTGGTGGAGGGTCAGGGGCATTGCCGGGTCTGTGCAGCGATAACACTGTATATTGACTGTAGAACGGGAGCTCTCTCTCGCTCTCTCTCTTGCTATATGTTGACTGTATCATGCCCAGCCTCGGGCAGCGCTATTATTTAACAATATGTTGACTGTAAAAAAAAAAATATATATATATATATATATTATATATATATATATTTTTTTACCTTTTAGGGGGGGGGGGGGGGGCTCGCGTTTAAATCTCGCACAGGGCCTCGCATTTCTCCCAGGCGGCCCTGTATGTATGTATGTGTTAAACTTGTATTATGAAATAAGACATTGGGGCATGTCTCTGTGACTACTTCCCTATGCATTGGTGTGTGTTCAGCTGACACTGTTGACACGCCTACTACGCAAAGCATGCGCTTTCTCTCAATAAATACATTTTTAAAAGATATACTCTCTCTACACACACACTGCTCCGGTCACGCATCCACTCAACTCTATGGATAAGAGTTGGCTATTATTCAAAAAGTATCGATACTAATAAAAGTATTGAACCGTTTTTAACAGCTGGGTATCTATACCTTTCTAGTATCGGTGTATCGGTGTATCGTGCAACCCTAATCCCAATGGACCGACTGCAGGGAAGGGGTTAATATGAAAGAAAAGAAAATAGGGCCTAAATACAGTATGCTAACTTAAGTGTGCATGCGGTGCGTGCATGTGTGCATTGTGTTTGTGCATGTGTGCGTGTGCTTGTGCATGTGCGTGTGTGTGTGTGCTCACACGCATTTGTGTGCACATGCAGAAGAAGTGTGTTCATGTGCTTATGTGCACAAATGCCTCTGTGAGAGTCTGAGCGAACACACAGATTTATTGTGGAAAAACCTTTGGAGATGAGAAGGAAACCGTTTCATAAATGGCTGTGGATTTGAACAGGAGCAGGTGTTAGGGGAGACGTTAGGGGAGGTGTTAGGGGAGGTGTTAGGGGAGGTGTTAGGGGAGGTGTTAGGGGAGGTGTTAGGGGAGACGTTAGGAGAGGTGTTAGGAGAGGCATTAGGGGAGGCGTTAGGGGAGGTGTTAGGGGAGGTGTTAGGGGAGGTGTTAGGAGAGGCGTTAGGGGAGGCGTTAGGGGAGGTGTTAGGGGAGGTGTTAGGAGAGGCATTAGGGGAGGCGTTAGGGGAGGTGTTAGGGGAGGTGTTAGGAGAGGTGTTAGGGGAGGTGTTAGGGGAGGTGTTAGGGGAGACGTTAGGAGAGGTGTTAGGGGAGGTGTTAGGGGAGGTGTTAGGGGAGACGTTAGGAGAGGTGTTAGGGGAGGTGTTAGGGGAGGTGTTAGGGGAGGCGTTAGGGGAGGTGTTAGGAGAGGCGTTAGGGGAGGTGTTAGGAGAGGTGTTAGGAGAGGTGTTAGGGAGGTGTTAGGGGAGGTGTTAGGGGAGGTGTTAGGGAGGTGTTAGGAGAGGTGTTAGGAGAGGTGTTAGGGGAGGTGTTAGGAGAGGTGTTAGGGGAGGTGTTAGGAGAGGTGTTAGGGAGGTGTTAGGGGAGGTGTTAGGGAGGTGTTAGGGGAGGTGTTAGGGGAGGTGTTAGGGAGGTGTTAGGGGAGACGTTAGGAGAGGTGTTAGGGGAGACGTTAGGGGAGGTGTTAGGGGAGGTGTTAGGGAGGCGTTAGAGGAGGCGTTAGAGGAGGTGTTAGGGGAGGTGTTAGGGGAGGTGTTAGGGGAGGTGTTAGGGAGGTGTTAGGGGAGGTGTTAGGGAGACGTTAGGGGAGGCGTTAGGGGAGGTGTTAGGGGAGGTGTTAGGGGAGGCGTTAGAGGAGGTGTTAGGGGAGGTGTTAGGGGAGGTGTTAGGGGAGGTGTTAGGGAGGTGTTAGGGAGGTGTTAGGGAGACGTTAGGGGAGACGTTAGAGGAGGTGTTAGGGGAGACGTTAGGGAGGTGTTAGGAGAGGTGTTAGGGGAGACGTTAGGGGAGGTGTTAGGGGAGGTGTTAGGGGAGACGTTAGAGGAGGTGTTAGGGGAGGTGTTAGGGAGACGTTAGGGGAGGTGTTAGGAGAGGTGTTAGGGGAGACGTTAGGGGAGGTGTTAGGGAGGTGTTAGGGGAGACGTTAGAGGAGGTGTTAGGGGAGGTGTTAGGGGAGACGTTAGGGGAGGTGTTAGGGGAGACGTTAGGGGAGGTGTAGGGGAGGTGTTAGGGGAGGTGTTAGGAGAGGTGTTAGGAGAGGTGTTAGGAGAGGCGTTAGGAGAGGTGTTAGGGGAGGTGTTAGAGAGGTGTTAGGGGAGGTGTTAGGGGAGGTGTTAGAGGAGGTGTTAGGGGAGGTGTTAGGGAGGTGTTAGGGGAGGCGTTAGGGAGGTGTTAGAGGAGGTGTTAGGGGAGACGTTAGGGGAGACGTTAGGGGAGGTGTTAGGGGAGACGTTAGGGGAGGTGTTAGGGGAGGTGTTAGGGGAGGTGTTAGGAGAGGTGTTAGGAGAGGCGTTAGGAGAGGTGTTAGGGGAGACGTTAGGGGAGTGTTAGGGGAGGTGTTAGGGAGGTGTTAGAGGAGGCGTTAGGGGAGACGTTAGGAGAGGTGTTAGGGAGGTGTTAGAGGAGGTGTTAGGGGAGGTGTTAGAGGAGGCGTTAGGGGAGACGTTAGGGGAGGTGTTAGGGAGGTGTTAGGGAGGTGTTAGAGGAGGCGTTAGGGGAGGCGTTAGGAGAGGCATTAGGAGAGGTGTTAGGGGAGGTGTTAGGGGAGGCGTTAGGGGAGGTGTTAGGGGAGGTGTTAGGAGAGGTGTTAGAGGAGGTGTTAGGGGAGGTGTTAGGGGAGGTGTTAGGGGAGGTGTTAGGGGAGGTGTTAGAGGAGGTGTTAGGAGAGGTGTTAGAGGAGGCGTTAGGGGAGGTGTTAGAGGAGGCGTTAGGGAGGCGTTAGGGGAGGTGTTAGAGGAGGTGTTAGGGGAGGTGTCAGGGGAGGCGTTAGAGGAGGCGTTAGGGAGACGTTAGGGAGGCGTTAGAGGAGGCGTTAGGGAGGAGGGTGGAGGAGAGGAGGGTGGAGGAGAGAGAGAGGAGTGGAGGGTGGAGGAGAGAGAGAGGAGTGGAGGGTGGAGGAGAGAGAGAGGAGTGGAGGGTGGAGGAGAGAGAGAGGAGTGGAGGATTGAGGAGAGAGAGGGGAGTGGAGGGTTGAGGAGAGAGAGAGGAGTGGAGGATTGAGGAGAGAGAGGAGTGGAGGGTGGAGGAGAGAGAGAGGAGTGGAGGGTGGAGGAGAGAGAGGAGTGGAGGGTGGAGGAGAGAGAGGAGCAGAGGGGCGAGAGAGAGAGAGAGAGAGAGGAGCAGAGGGGTGAAGGAGAGAGAGAGAAGAGCAGAGGGTGAAGGAAAGAGAGGAGCAGAGGGGTGAAGGAGAGAGAGAGGAGCAGGGGGTGAGAGAGAGAGAGAGAGAGAGAGAGAGAGAGAGAGAGAGAGAGAGAGAGAGAGAGAGAGAGAGAGAGAGAGAGAGAGAGAGAGAGAGAGAGAGAGAGAGAGAGAGAGAGAGAGAGGAGCAGGGGTGGTCGGGAGCAGAGGAACACACACAGAAGATCATCAGACATTCAGCCCAAAACCACAGAAAAATAAATAAACCAGGGGGGGGGGGGGGGGGGGCTGTTGGGTCTGGAAAATTTTAGTTCATGTTTAGTTATGTAGCCAGACAGGAGGACAATACCCAGACACAGCTAAATATCTCACTATTATAATACCCAGAACACGGCTAAATATCTCACTATTATAATACCCAGAACACGGCTAAATATCTCACTATTATAATACCCAGGACAGTGAGTGAGTGAGTGAGTGAGTGAGTGAGTGAGTGAGTGAGTGAGTGAGTGAGTGAGTGAGTGGGTGGGTGAGTGAGTGAGTGAGTGAGTGAGTGAGTGAGTGAGTGAGTGAGTGAGTGAGTGAGTGAGTGAGTGAGTGAGTGAGTGAGTGAGTGAGTGAGTGAGTGAGTGAGTGAGTGAGTGAGTGAGTGAGTGGGTGGGTGAGTGGGTGGGTGGGTGGGTGGGTGGGTGAGTGAGTGAGTGAGTGAGTGAGTGAGTGAGTGAGTGAGTGAGTGAGTGAGTGAGTGAGTGAGTGAGTGAGTGAGTGAGTGGGTGGGTGGGTGGGTGGGTGGGTGGGTGTGAGTGAGTGAGTGAGACTACAGAT
>NC_140177.1:5384863-5436724 GCF_963971535.1 Notolepis coatsorum
AGGCAAGGGTAAAAAGGTGGGTTTTTAGGGCCTTTTTAAATGATGAGAGGGTGTCTCAGTGGAGGTTATTCCATGACAACACGTGAAACACAAATTCACTCATAATTCATAATTATTATAAATGTACATATATATATATATTTTTTTTTTAATTATTATTATTATTATTATTTTTTTATTAGAAATGTTTTCCTCTGTAAAAAATGCCAGTGAATTTTTTTTCTCCAAAAATGGCCAAAAGTGACAGCTCTGAGCTCTCTGATCAGGCCTGCAGTCAGTAATGGCTAGCTGTCAATCACTCAGGTGCAACTTTCCCTGCACAGGCTGACCTTATGAATATAATAGCCAATCAAAATAGGCTATTAACGTCATCTAAGCCCGGTCCGTGCAATATTGCTCTTGCCATTCACGAACGGGGATTGAATGATTGACAGCCTTGAAATCCAATCAGAGAATGGTGCCAGCTCTGCGGCTCTGCAGTTGCATACTGTTGATTGCTACGCGGAACTGCGGGGCGGCGCCAGTTAAGCAAGTGTAGTAGTTTCGATTCAGTGCGTTGACTAGGCTCGTGGTTCGGTAATAACAAGATATAAGAAGTGTATTCTCAGGAGTTGGAGAGATCAGCACGAGATACTGTACATTACTGACAGTGTTGGATTTGGATTTATATAGAGTCTGGACATCAAGCCCTGCCGGTGTTGCCGACAAAAGCTCCTCAAAGGGTTAATGCGATGGAGCTCGAGGCTCGTTCCAACCTGATGCGCAATCAACCAAACGACCAACCAAACAACAAGTGAGTCTAATGTACTGTTCTGTAGTTACTGAAACTGATTGAATATGGCAAGTCAAGATTCAAGAGGTTTATTATGGTCTGATATGAGTGAGTGGCACGATCTCTCTCTCTCTCTCTCTCTCTCTCTCTCTCTCTCTCTCTCTCTCTCTCGCTCGCTCTCTCTCTCGCTCTCTCTCTCGCTCTCTCTCTCTCTCTCTCTCTCTCTCTCGCTCTCTCTCTCACTCTCTCTCACTCTCTCTCGCTCTCTCTCTCTCTCGCTCTCTCTCTCTCACTCTCGCTCTCTCTCTCTCTCGCGCGCTCTCTCTCTCTCACTCTCTCTCTCTCTGTCTCTCTCACTCTCTCTCTCACTCTCTCTCTCTCTCTCTCTCTCTCTCTCACTCTCACTCTCTCTCTCTCTCTCTCACGCTCTCTCTCTCTCTGTCTCACTCTCACTCGCTCTCTCTCTCGCTCTCATCTCTCGCGCTCTCTCTCTCTCGCTCTCTCGCTGTGTCCCCAAAATAAATGGAAGCGAATGAGGAGACTGACACCTGGGAGGAATGGGGGTGTTGCAGCGTTGGGGATGTTTAAAAAATATAATGTAATATATAATATAATATAATAATTTTGTGCTTCACCAAGAAATTTGGTCAGCAGCCGCCACTAGGGTGTCTGCACGACGGATACGGTTGGGCAGGGGGGCGTTCCAGAGGGTGGGGGCAGCTGCAGCGGAAGGCCCTGTCGCCCCCCCCAGCCCCCCGAGTCCGGAGCTTATAGTCCTGATGGGTTGGAGGTGGTTAGCGTCTGCTCTGCGGACCTGAGGCAGCGGGGTAGGCGTGGTGTGGTGGGGAAGGAGGTCGTCAGAGAGGTAGGAGGGGGCCAGGTTGGATTGCATCTTCTTCTGCTCAGATATGTGGCTCAGATCTGTTTTCTTCACAGACCGCGTGAAGAACGGCACAAATCACATTGAATCTGATCTTTTCAATTCTGATTTGGGCCCACTTTCATTATGTTGTCTTAAATCAGAGGCAGGTCTGATTCTTTTTGCAATGCAACCTCAGTCTGAACAGTCATGTCAGAATTGACCTTTTCTCTTCGTCCAATCAGGTATATTATTGGTGCATCAAGATATATTATTTACTTATTTCAAGAAATCTTGCCAAAACAAATGTGCTTACTGCACCAGCACATTATTTGACTTGGTTCAAGCACATTATTTGCATTATACTTCTTATTTTTTGTGTGTGTGGAGTTCCCTCTCCTGATTGGATAAAGTGGGAACGGGATACCAGGAGATTTATTTCCTGTTTACTGCAGAGCGGAGGGACTGGGAGACCCATGTTACTGCGCAGACACTCTATATCAGTGATGGCTGTTTACTGCAGAGTGGAGGGACTGGGAGACCCATGTTACTGACCAGACACTCTATATCAGTGATGGCTGTTTACTGAAGAGCAGGAGGGACTGGGAGACCCATGTTACTGACCAGACACTCTGTATCAGTGATGGCTGTTTACTGCAGAGTGGAGGGACTGGGAGACCCATGTTACTGAGCAGACACTCTATATCAGTGATGGCTGTTTACTGCAGAGTGGAGGGACTGGGAGACCCATGTTACTGACCAGACACTCTATATCAGTGATGGCTGTTTACTGAAGAGCAGGAGGGACTGGGAGACCCATATTACTGACCAGACACTCCCCATCAGTGGTGGCTGTTTACTGCAGAGAGGAGGGACTGGGAGACCCATGTTACTGACCAGACACTCTGTAGCAGTGATGGCTGTTTACTGCAGAGTGAAGGGACTGGGAGACCCATGTTACTGACCAGACACTCTATATCAGTGATGGCTGTTTACTGCAGAGCAGGAGGGACTGGGAGACCCATGTTACTGACCAGACACTCTATATCAGTGATGGCTGTTTACTGCAGAGTGGAGGGACTGGGAGACCCATGTTACTGACCAGACACTCTATATCAGTGATGACTGTTTACTGCAGAGCAGGAGGGACTGGGAGACCCATGTTACTGACCAGACACTCTATATCAGTGATGGCTGTTTACTGAAGAGCAGGAGGGACTGGGAGACCCATATTACTGACCAGACACTCTCCATCAGTGATGGCTGTTTACTGCAGAGTGGAGGGACTGGGAGACCCATGTTACTGACCAGACAGATATCAGTGATGGCTGTTTACTGCAGAGTGGAGGGACTGGGAAACCCATGTTACTGACCAGACACTCTGTATCAGTGATGGCTGTTTACTGCAGAGTGGAGGGACTGGGAGACCCATGTTACTGACCAGACACTCTGTATCAGTGATGACTGTTTACTGCAGAGTGGAGGGACTGGGAGACCCATGTTACTGAGCAGACACTATATATCAGTGATGGCTGTTTACTGCAGAGAGGAGGGACTGGGAGACCCATGTTACTGACCAGACACTCTGTATCAGTGATGACTGTTTACTGCAGAGCGGAGGGACTGGGAGACCCATGTTACTGACCAGACACTCTGTATCAGTGATGGCTGTTTACTGCAGAGTGAAGGGACTGGGAGACCCATGTTACTGACCAACTCTGTATCAGTGATGGCCGTCGGAATGTAGAGCTATTATTGTAACAAATATACCACTTCCAGCACATTTAACACATTGTGTGCCAAGAACGGCGTAAATCGTTATTGCCCGCCATGCGTTGAACGGCAACAACGGCGTATCACGTGTTTGGGATCAATATTTCATTTTTTCGCCATGGCATTCATAATTCATCCAGCCTCCCTCCGGATCGCAGCCGGACCCTGTTCTGATATTGCAACGCTTCAATACCGCCGCCTGGTGGATGGTCGGGCGAGTTACACTCACGCCAAACCGGAAGTGGCGATCGGTGCATCGAGGAAATTCATCCACCAGAGATATATTGTGGCGTGGATCAATATACACACTCGAGTGCATTTGGATCGCTTTCTAAACGCAATAATCTATATGATTTCGGCGTTTATTGAGTCATACAAACCGGAAATGGATCTAGCAGATCGACGTCAAATAATTCATATTTACTATTTATTATATATTTACTATATTCATATTTTTCCTCCAGTCTAATCGGCGAACGGTAAGAGGAGACTAACATTACTTTCAGCTTGATTGTCCATTTCTTTGTTTGCAATCCATCTGATCAATATATCAACCCATACTAAATAAAGCCGCTACTGACGATCAAGGAATTATAAACGACCCCCACCCCCCTTTCCTTCATGCATGATGAAGCATAATGTATACCGATCATATACATTTGAATTTTTTAATATAGCGTGTATAGGACAGAAACGCCAATCGATAATCTATCATATGCTTCAGGGCCTATAACTAGCGTTTTTGGAATTACAGCAGAAAAGCTTAAAAACATACTTATATTCTCGACGGTATTAACACAACAATGTATGAATGAAAAAATATAACGTTCCCACATCCGGAACGATAGATACCCGATGTTGAATGGGCCATAGTAATGCAGATATAGCTATAATATTTAAAAAGCTATAGCCCTGCAAAGAAGGTAAACATCTCCATAGGCTTACAGCGGTGGCAGAGAGGGCATAATGATGGGCACAATGCATGGTGCCCAATGTGTTAACTATGAATGAACACAACACTAACTTTCAGTCTTTAGATAATAAAAGTGAATAATAAAAGAAAAAAGAACAAAGAATGAGTTACAGTATATGGTTCTTCGTCTTGAGGTAATCAGTTTATGATGTACTTACGTTGATGTATTAACACTTTGGTTGCCTTGGGTTAAATTAATGATATACCATAGATTGCCAGCGCTATTTGTCTATGGAGAAAGTCCCCTTCTTTGCAGGGCTATAACTTTTTAAATTCTATTGCTACATTGCCATTATTAGGGCCCATTCAAAGTCCTATATGTATTGTTCATTGTGTAGCAACGTTAAACTTTTTCATTCACATATTCATAGTAAAGTATGGTCTAATGTATAAGTATGTTTTCATCTCTTTCTGCAACTTTCTCCAGAACGTGATATATAGCCCCAAATGCATTATATTGATGATGAAATACAGTTTGATGGCAATCAGCGCGATATAAAAAATTCCAACTAGACGTACTTCTAGAAGTTACTACACGTCATCTGATGTTGACCGGATGGGCGAGGGGGCGTTTATAATTCCGTGGGCAGCGTTATACCAATCATCTAATGTGGGTCAAATGTTGATAAAAGCAGTTAGTATCGAAGATGGTAACGTTACACGCTGAAACTCACCCCAGTCTCCGCGCGCCGTTGGGCGATCATCGTCGAGTAGAAATTTTATCATTATGGGATATATTATTACCCGGTCCATCTCCAGCTTGTATAATGGTATATACGTCCAAATCATGTTGTTTATCGAGTTATTGGCAATCGATCGCTATGTAGAGTGACGAGCTAGAGTGCCGGAACCTATCCCGAGTGGCCGGAAGCAATACGGACATCTAGCACAACCTCTACTGCGCTTCCTGTTAAGCGCTTGCGCCGATCGGCCACCAGATGGCGCTCCTGAACCGCCAGAGAGCTCAGTGGGTCCTGCTGGTGAATCTCAGGCCAGCGGAGGGGGAATATGAATCCGATTCCAGATTTTTGAAATATTGATATAAGGACGCTGTACAGCGTCCCCCGGCAACTTTAGCATGGCCAGCAATGACGCTGTAAAGCGTTTTTAGGCAGTCAAAGTGTTAAAGGGGAACTATCTTATAAATGGCCTTTTTGAGTGTTTAGCATTGTTTCCTAGCTATGTGAACTTATATTAATATGATCTATGTCTCTAATTCTCATATTGGCGCATTCTTCCAATTCTCCTCTCACAATATTCACCCTCACTGAACTGAGTCATCTGAAAATGTGCTGATTTGTGATGTCAGAGAGACACCGCTGCATGATAATGGCGAGGTACATGATGAGCTGCACACAGTGGTTGGAGCCCAGGCTCAAAACGGCTTAAGATCTTAAGGTAGAAAAATGCTGTTTTTGAGGACTTGATTAGAAATACAAAACAATGAATAAAAAAAAAAAAAAAAAATTACAGAGGTGTTCCATAGACTCACAGGAATTGTGTAAAAGTGCCCAAAATAGTGAAAGAAATAGTAAAATAGTTCCCCTTTAAAGGGTAATCCTGTTCTGTTGCCTCGGCTCTAGTCCTTGTGTTATAGTATTGTTTGCGGGGCTGTATAGTGATATCTGACTCCAGTGGAGGGCTTCTCTTCTCCTGGCTGTCTCCTCACTGTGTGTGTGTGTGTGCGCGTGTGCGTGTGTGCATGCATCAGGCCACGTGAGCGGATCGGCGCGGGCGAGAAATCCGCTCTTCGCTCTTTAAAGCTTGGTCCGCTCCGCTAATCGCTCATGTTGACCCCGCCCCCAAGTCGCTCTCCGCTCGCTCCCCGCTCACCTTGAATCGAGCGCTCCCCGCTCCCCGCGTCACATCGCTCAGCAGATTTTTTATTTGTTTTGGAGCATGGTGTAAATTAGCTCAAACTACAACAGTCTACACCCCCTGGGCCCCTTAACAATTGTTTGTATTGAGCCGCATTGTAATTGTACCCATTCTGCAATGTTAAATAACGTTGTTTATCCATTCACTAGCTCTATTAAGCGATTATAGCTAGCCTAGCCACAATGCTATGGTCGCTGCCATTAACGTTAGCATGTAAGCTAACGACAACAACAATGGCGTCAAACATTTTTCTAACAGGATGTGAGTGACAAAGCCTGAACAGGATATCACAGGTTCACCCTTCTCATTGGTTGAAAATGGCCTTCATGTTTGTACATCGCCATCTGTTGCTTTGGCATTGTACTACATGTATACATCAGTGTTAAACCACTGTGAGCGGCCTGGAGTGTATTGGAGCGGAGGAGAACTCTCGCTCCGGACGTCGCGCCGACCCATTTTAAAACCCACTCCTCGCTCACGTCAAAACCGCCCGCTCCGCTCCCCGCGCCGCGCCGCTCACGTGCACTGGCATGCATACATGTCTTCGTGTATAGATCCGCTATCAACTCTATCTTTAATCTTTCAAAATGTTCAGTTGCTATCGCTATTAGTTCTATCTTTAATCTTTCAAAATGTACAGTTGCTATTGCATGCACTCATCTGTGTTTCACCACACACATGAGTGCATGCTTACCAACTGTCCGTCTGCAACACTACTATCACCAACATCTAAGAAGGGAGATCCCCCCTTGAATGGCCCTTCTAAGGTTTCTCTCCTCCACACTGCCTGTGGAGCTTTTTTCCCTATTGTTAGGTTTTAGTGAGTTTTTCCTTACCTTCGCGTGGGGTATGTCTGGGAGTGTTGCATTCTTTCATTTATTTGCATTCATCTAAAAATGTTTGGACCTTATGGTGTTCTTGTTCTGTTCTTGACTTATTGTTATGTTTTCTTCTTGACTTGTTTAAAGAAGACCTGTACGGCCCATGGGGACATTAACGTGTGTTGTCGGGCCCTATAAATAAATTTGATTTGATTTGATTTGATTTGTGTGTGTGTATTTTACAAGTTTCTGCAAAACAGAAGTTCCCTTAATGAATACTAAACATGTTGACATTTCTCTGAGTTGGCTATTTTACAGGTTATTGCCGTGTTAAGTTTCACCTGTATCTATTTTAGTAGTGGTGGAAGATATGAAATAAATAACTATCATGATAATCAGAAGGAATTATTATTATTCATAATGATAATAAAAACTAATTAAATATCGATATCCTACATCATGATATTTGCTCACATATGCAAAATCAAATGTTAAACAATCCAATAATGTATATTTCTTTGAGCTGCATGATATTGTGTGTGGTATTTAACCAACTGCATGATATTCCCTCTTGGTATTTGGGTTCTCAGAAAGAGTTACTATGGGCTGGTTTGTTATGAGCTTTCTCTGGTCCTTCCAGCGATGCCAGAATATAAACCTCCTATAGGTGGAAGAGAGTTCAGACGTGTATGACCTCGTATAAGTCAGAGCCCAATTTATTGTCTGTAGCGGATTTTATACCCCAGTTACAGAACCTCTCTCCAATCACATCTCTCTCTCTCTCTGAGAGGATAGTGTTCAAGGGACCCCCGTCTGATAAGATATTTGCTTTTGTATACATTTTTTGTATAAATGAATATTTGTATAAATGAATGAACCTAAATAATATGTAGTTTGACTGATAGATACACAAAATGGGTTTATTTATGTTGATTTAATTTAGTTGTGTTGATGTTTGCACTACAACTCGCACACCTTACTGTAAATTGTACCTAATTGTACCTCATCCCATTTCTGCTCTGCACTATATAGTATTGTATATTAGTACATTGCATAGTATATTGTATATTGTATGATAACTCAGTTACTTCTATTCTGCATCGAACATTGTACATATGTCTATACTGAACACTGTGACCTCTATTTTTACTTCTATTTTACATGCTATACTATTTTATTTCATACTATCTTGTCTAACACAGTCTCTGGAGCGAAACAGTAAGAAGCATTTTGTATAAAAGTATTCTGTATGACAACTATTAAAGAAACTTGAACTTGTTTCCATTTTTGCAAAATGGGTATATTCTGTTTGGTTTTACGCAATAAGTCTATCGGTGTGCTGTATGTGTGTATAGGGGCAGGTATATATAAGAATTTTTCCTCTTCCTGTTCCTTTCGGCCATGGGATTTGGTGGATTATATAATGTACTGTTGGACTGTGGTAATTCCATGTACGAATAAATAAATGATGAAGATGATGAATTACTCCAGAATTCCATAACCTTCTATAATGTACATACATGTAGGTGGGGAGAGTGAGACCCCGTATTTTTAACACCATGTAAACAAGTCAAGTCAAGTCAAGAGTTTTATTTGTCACGGCATACGAGTATACAATGAAATGCGGGTGGTCTTGCCCGCAACGATGTGCAATACAGTGGTACAACATATAATAGAATCCAATACAAAAAAAACAAACATAATAGCTAAAAGTGTGTACATCGTTGCGGAGCTAAACCAGAGGCGTCTGACCGGGGTCGCGTCCTCTGTAAACATCAGGTTAGTATAGGTTAGTATAGGTAATATTCTGTTGTTATTTGTATTTGGTGTGTCAGGTCTGTCTTACATACTTCGAAGCTTCGTTCGATGGGCATGGGATTCGAATATGAAAATAAATTTGAATATATAAATAAAAAAATACAAATACAATTTTTTTTTTTTTTTTTGTGCAAAATCAACTCTGCCTCTCTTTGTTAACACTTTAATTGCCACACACGAGATATCTCGGGTTTCCGATAGTTATGTTGAAAGCCACTCACGAGATTTCTCTGATTTTTTTTTTTTTATCGATCTGAAATCATAATTGCATCACGCGAGCCTACCCGAGTATACCCGAGCACCGCCGGCGATCATATGTGGAAAAAAGCGCCCCCTATCGTCTCCCAGATGACATAAGGGATTTTGGAATGGACTCAATGAAAATGGATGGGGGAAAAAATCCGGTACTCCACATTTTCCAGTCCACTGATCCAGCCGGGGTTATCAGAGTTCATTCTGGAGCCTCTCAGCCCCGCGGAATCATGTGTACTACTGTATCACGTTGGATCCATACACTTATCGATTTTTTCGAATGGTGATCAGGAATTGGAATATACCAGTTGGATACCATCTGATGTCAGGTAAGGAATCTATGTTATCAGTGTTAGGATAATCAGACAAATTTTGATGAAGATATAGGCTGTTATGTGAAATGGGCTCTTTCGGTTTCACTGGAAAAGTCCAAGAGGAAATGAACACGGCGATTATCCGTGCGCGGCGTGAATGTGCTTGCGTGCACGTATAATATTGATCATCTAGCGTTTATTTGAAAACGATTCATAAATAGGCCGACGAATATCAACGTGCTGGAATATTCCAGTAAAAGACAATTATCACAGAATGGTCTAGAATGAACTGTTTTTTATTTCAAAACGGGTGCTTTTCAAAATGCTCTGAAACGGAAATGAAGCGATAAAAAAACAATCTGCCTTGACAGCACTGACTGGAAAAGTGTTCTTTGATAAGCGACGGGCAGATTAGACACATTAGACATCATTTAAAACATAGATTAGGCGATATTAACGTTAACATTGAAGTGGACCGTGGCATCAAGGGGGTAAAAAGGAAAACCCGGCGTGGCACTCAAAGTGTTAACTACAACAAGCAATGCTGTTTGTTATTTAAGATGAGGTCGGACTCGGCACCAACAGATTTGTGTTCATTGTGCTGCTTTTATAAAGCCTCAAATGACGGCTTACAATATTTCATGAAAGCAAAGTGTTTCGTTTGTCTAAGATTTAAAAAGGTTTAAACTTTACAGCACTGACAAAGTTGAACAAAGTGCTGTACAAGTCCCACAACATAAAACATTTTAATTAAAAAATTCAAATAGAAAAATATTATTTATATATATATATATATATGTTTTTTTTTTATCTCGAAGCTTCGAATTAAAATCGAATCTCGGCCCCCGAAGCTTCGAATTCCAAAAAGAAATTCGAAGGTCAGCCCTAGGTGTGTGTCACCTTTGTATTGATCCCCTTTTTGTTTCTCCCCTTCCCAGATGCCGCCCGCCTCACTGATTGGTGCTGATTGCCTGAGGAGTGGCAGGCTGAGGGCAATCAGCCTCAGTAGACGGGTGGTTTTAAAAACCTGGCACGCGACACACATCCTGGCGCGCCTCATTGTGTCATTGCCACTGAACAGAGTGGAATGTAAGGTTGCCTGTTATTGCCTATTTTGCCACCTTGTGTGGATGCGATACCATATTTTGCCTTTATGCCATTTACCACTTTGTGTGGACAATTGTAGTGTAGTGTTGGCCTTATTCACCACTTTGTGTGGATTCCCTATTGTGTGGGACTACATATATATTGTGTTGGCCCTTTCATGCCATTTACCACTGTGTGTGGGCAATTATATAATAATATTATAGAGTGAGCATTATATTGTTGGCCTGTGCCTATTGCCACTGTGTGTGGATTAATACTTGTGTTACCTTGTTTGTTCTCCCCTACCCTTTTCCCTCTATTAAATATTGTTGTGGGTTTAATTCCCCTCCTTATTATTTAATAAATACATTTACTTTTGAAAACGCCTCGTCTACTTCCTGCCGGGACCAGTGCTTTAAAGCACTCACTGGACGGGCTGGCTTCACAACAGCCCGGTCCAGGCATTTTGTATTAGGTCATCAGACCTTTGGTTGTGACTAAAAACTAAACTAAACTAAAAAAACTATACTAAAAAAAATCTATTTTTGATAGGTACAGAAGGGAAGAAGAGCTTTAATGGCATATTAAAATTTTTTAAATAATAATAAATACGTATGATACTGTATTGTGCGCTATATCCATAGGCGCCTACGTAATTGAGCAGGCGAAGCGGGTGCTCTACCAGTATTGAACTTGGGGGAGCAAGCTTGTCTCTTTGCTCCCTCACTTTTTGATCATTGATATATCCCCCCCCCAATATATCAATATTATCTAACCATAACTACGTAATTTCAATCAAATTAATAATACGCAATGACACTTAATAACAAGTTTTTAAGTTTCCAAAGATTGCGAACCCCCCCCCCCCCCTGCCCCATTATGGTTTGATCCAGTGCCTCCCATCTCCAGCGCGTAGACCTTTTGGCTCACAGCGCTGCAGTCTGGCTGCAGGTACAGTAGGCTGAGTGTAAATATCAAAGCGCACAGAGTGTGTCATAATATTGGTGGCAGACCAGGCAGGCAGGCTTTTCCAGTAAGTTGTTCAAATAAAAGGATTATGTTAGACATAAATTACTATTGAGTGGTAGTAGAACTTCTACGGTTCTACCACGCAATACAATAAAAGTGTTTCACGGTCCCGAATTGCAATCTGGTCATACGGTTTCCTCGAATAAATAATAATAACGTTTCCCTCTCTGGTTGGCGTTAGCTTTAGTGCTAGCCGCTAGCTAACGTTATCTAGATATGTGGTGTGAGCTGGATGACGTTGACTTCATTTGCAAACGTTAACGCTATCTATATGGCAGACGAGCAGGGCCGGATTAACGACGGCCGCGGCCCGTGGGCCTATAGTGACGAGGGGCCTCCATTATTTTTTTTACTTTTTTTTTTTCTTTTTTTTTTTTTTTGAGATCGATGTCATGATTGTGCACTGCAGACTCAGGGAGGAGGCAGAGAAGGAGAGAAAGAGACACAAGATTTACAGGTAATGGAAATATATCTTTTTTCTCTTTCTTATTAAAACTTGGCCTATTTGAAAGGAGATTGATTTAATAAAAATGAATGAGCGAAAAATCAATATACAGTGTATATACAGTATATATATATATTAATATATTATTATTATAGTAATTGGCTATCATACTGCAATATAAACTGAGTTTTATAGTGAAAAGAGCAGCTTTATTGGTCAAGATTGAAGTCAAGTCAAGTCAGTTTTATTTGTATGTAGCACATTTCCAGGCAGCGGCAGCTGACACCAAAGTGCTTCACAAGCAAGTTGATAAAAACAAATTAGTGTGAGGCAAGGTATAAGATTAAAAGAAAGAAAAAAAACATAGCAAAGCAATGAAAGCAACAAAAACAAACAGTATGGTGCAAGATATAGGATTAAAAACATAATAAAGCAATGAAAGTAATAAAAACTGGTAGGACACAGTAAAACAAAGAGGATAGAAGGGCCAGGGGTCTAGTGGTGGCTCTATATTGCAGGAAATTGCACGTACAGGTTCATTAAATTTAAAAAAAAATCTGCCATGGAGGGGGTCGTGTCGTAAATTTAAAAAAATAAAAAATAAAAAAAAAAAAAATCTTGCACCCCCACTTTCAACTATAACTAGGCGGCCATGGCTATATCATATCACATTATATGATCATATTATATAGTTCATTTGTATATTATATTGAACTATATTTGCAGTATGTACTATTATATTATGGTACTATTGTATTGTATATATCATGTACTATATATCTCACATCACATTATATATGTGCTGTATACACTAGTATGTACTATATACTGTTATATATACTATTATATACTGCAGGTATACTATAATGTAATGTGTACTGTAATGTGTACTATATGTGTGCACTGAAATGTGTACTATATGTATCTACTAGGGATGTCCGATATTATCGGCCGATATCGGCATTAAAATGTGATATCGGGGGCGGCTACGTGGCGTAGTGGGCAAGGCGCTCGCCACGAAATGCTGGAGACGCTGGGCTCGTCAGTTCGAGCCCAGCGCTCCACATTTGCTTTCAGTTTAGCTGGTCGTCCGTACTAATACACATTGGCCGTATTAGGGGGTGGGAAACTGATGGGTGGGGATCGGGCGTTGTGGACAGCAACTCCTACAGGTCGGTTGGTGCGCCTGCGCAGTAGAATCAGGAAGTGTCGGGGGCAGCGTGAGCCTCCCACGCGTTACTCCTCGCCACTGAGAGATCGAGCTGCGCAGGTGAAAAGATGCGACTGCTGTTACCTCAAGTACCGGAGGGGACTTGTGCTATGTATGACTTAGTCCACATTGCAGCCGGCTTGTGGGAGGCAAGAAACAGCGTCCGTGACAGGGGAGGGTTGAATTGGATGATACGAAATTGGGATGGGAGAAAATATAGAAAATGGGAGAAAAAGTGGATAAAAAAAAAAAATTGATATCGGAAAATATCGGTATCGGTTTAAAAAAGAAATTAATAATAATAATTTTTTTTTTTTTTTACATTTCTATAACCTTTATTTATTGTCAAAAGTATGCATAATGTTGTGTTAATTCCACAACAAGAGATATGTAATGTTAATTACCTGAAACTATTCAGTTTTTTGCATATCGGTATCGGTTGATATCGGTATCGGAAATTAAGAGTTGGACAATATCTGTATATCGGTATCGGTAAAAAAGCCAATATCGAGCATTCCTACTATGTATGTATGTAAATGAAGAAAAAATTATTATAATAATAATGAAACGTAAGTCTTCAGGGGTAGGGCCCGACCAGCCTAGTGCTTCTCCCTTCAGCCCTTTTCGGACAATTGGACAATGCTGCAATAGCAGCTGGTAAAACTTTGGTGATTTATGGAATGTCCAAAGCCCGAAATCAAAAATAACTGAACTGAACTGAACAGTGCTGCTCACCCTCCAACGAAGCAGAAGATGTAGAAGGCCAGGTAGAAGATGGCGAACGGCCCGAAGGTGACGAGGAAGAGCACCACTCCTAGACCCCCCCATCCCCAGATGGACAGACTGGAGGCCTGGAAGCAAAACAAAACAAAATCACAATCAAATCAAATGTTATTTGTAATTAAAGCCCGAAATCACAAGGTAATGCCCCCCATGTGGGCTGGACGAGTGTTCTTTAAATCAAATCAAATCAAATCAAATCAAATCAAATTTATTTATAGGGCCCAACAACACACGTTAATGTCCCCATGGGCCGTACAGATCTTCTTTAAACAAGTCAAGAAGAAAACATAACAATAAGTCAAGAACAGAACAAGAACACCATAAGGTGCAAACATTTTTAGATGGATGCAAATAAATGAAAGAATGCAAGCACTCCCAGACATACCCCACGCGAAGGTAAGGAAAAACTCACTAAAACCTAACAATAGGGAAAAAAGCTCCACAGGCAGTGTGGAGGAGAGAAACCTTAGAAGGGCCATTCAAGGGGGGATCTCCCTTCTTAGATGTTGGTGATAGTAGTGTTGCAGACGGACAGTTGGTAAGCATGCACTCATGTGTGTAGTGAAACACAGATGAGTGCATGCAATAGCAACTGTACATTTTGAGAAATTAAAGATAGAGCTAATAGCGATAGCAACTGAACATTTTGAAAGATTAAAGATAGAGCTGATAGCAATCTATTTGAGGCACAGGGGCGGCGCAAAGAGGGACACGTCCTCCCCGTCTTAGTCAAGGGACATTTAACACTCTTTAAACAAGTCAAGAAGAAACATCACAATACATCAAGAACAAAAAAAAATCCACCATTATGCAACACTCCCAGACAGACAGACCTCACGCAAAGGGAAGGAACAACTCACTAAAAACCTAGCAATAGGGAAAAAAGCACCACAGGCGATGTGGAGGAGAGAAACCTTAGAAGGGCCGTTCAAAGGGGGATCCCCCCAACTTGGATGTTGGTGATAATATAGTGTTGCTATGGACACACACACACACACACACACACACACACACACACACACACACACACACACGCGCACGCGCACGCGCACACGCACACGCGCACACACACGCACACGCACACACGCACACACGCACACACACACACGATAAATCCTCCCTCCATGGATTACAGCCTCCCCTTTTAACCAATGTAATCATCCTGACTCCATCGACACCGGGCGGCAGGCGCCATATGAACCAGGGCCGTGCCATTTGCCCGATACTTGGGACTGAATTGCGTCACCGTTACCACGTCATTATTTCAGTCTCAAAGTGCTTCCAGTCGAACCAGTTTGAGACAGAGAAGCCGGGGTGTTGCCGTTATTCTGGTCCAGAAACAATGAGAGGTTATATCATTCAGTAGAGAGAGACTCTGCCTAAGTCTGCCTGCTGCTCGGCCTGGATGCCCATTGGCCCGGCCGGATGGAGGTCCGACCCCGACCGGAGAGAGCGGCTCTAGAGACCACCTCGCATGGCATCGTTTGTGCGGTCCACTCTGTCTTCCAACATGGCAGTAGGTGGAGGACTGGATGATTATTACGGTTCCACTGTGGCCCGTTTACAAGATCCAGTAATAATAAGACATTTACATCATTGTTGTTGATGTAATACATAGCGACTGTTGTTTTGCACATGTAGCAAGCAGCGGTCGTCTCTTCCAACATGGAGGACACATTGGTATTCTGCGGTCGTCTCTTCCAACATGGAGGACACATTGGTATTCTGCTGTCGTCTCTTCCAACATGGAGGACACATTGGTATTCTGCAGTCGTCTCTTCCAACATGGACACATTGGTATTCTGCGGTCGTCTCTTCCAACATGGAGGACACATTGGTATTCTGCTGTCGTCTCTTCCAACATGGAGGACACATTGGTATTCTATTCTGCTGTCGTCTCTTCCAACATGGAGGACACATTGGTATTCTATTCTGCTGTCGTCTCTTCCAACATGGAGGACACATTGGTATTCTGCTGTCGTCTCTTCCAACATGGAGGACACATTGGTATTCTATTCTGCTGTCGTCTCTTCCAACATGGAGGACACATTGGTATTCTATTCTGCTGTCGTCTCTTCCAACATGGAGGAAACATTGGTATTCTATTCTGCTGTCGTCTCTTCCAACATGGAGGACACATTGGTATTCTGCTGTCGTCTCTTCCAACATGGAGGACACATTGGTATTCTATTCTGCTGTCATCTCTTCCAACATGACTGCTAATTCAGTCAAATGTAGGCAGGCGGGGCTATAAGTTAGCAACTCAGGTGAAAAATCACCCTTAATATTAGATTTTTAGCATTCATTTAGACATTGTGTAGCCTAAGCCTACTATACAGTTAACCACAAAAACAAACACACACAAACACAATAGTATTATGATGATATGTAGTAAATATCAAGTTACTGCCGATGTGGAATCATTTGACCAGGTATTGTTCAGGGAGGCGCACAACAGAGTCTTTGTTTCCTGACAGAATGACATGTTGCAACATGGAGAGTCGCAGGTTACAGCAACAACGGCCCTGTAGCCCAGATCTCTGGAGCATGACGAGGGAACAAAGTATGTATACAGGAGAATAGACACCACTAAGTGGAGCATTGACCTACATAATATGAATTATAGATATGATGTACAGAGATATTTGGAATTCTAGCTATGATGTAGAGAGATATCTGGAATTCTAGCTATGATGTAGAGAGATATCTGGATAATGACGTATACTTATGAGAAGGCTGTGTGTGTGTGTGTGTGTGTACAAGTTGAAGGTTATGTGTAGAGAGAGGGAGAGAGAGGGGTAGTGTGTTTGTGTGTGTGTGTGTGTGTTAGAAAGAGAGAGAGAGAGAGAGAGAGATAGTGTGTTTGTGTGTGTGTGTTAGAAAGAGAGAGAGAGAGAGAGAGAGAGATAGTGTGTTTGTGTGTGTGTTAGAAAGAGAGAGAGAGAGAGAGAGAGAGAGAGAGGGAGAGAGAGAGAGAGAGAGAGAGAGGTAGTGTGTTTGTGTGTGTGTGTTAGAAAGAGAGAGAGAGAGAGAGAGAGAGATAGTGTGTTTGTGTGTGTGTTAGAAAGAGAGAGAGAGAGAGCGAGAGAGAGGTAATGTGTTTGTGTGTGTATTATAAATAGAGAGGTAGTGTGTTTATGCATGTGTGTGTGCTAGAAAGAGAGAAAGAGAGGGGCAGTGTGTGTGTGCGTGTTAGAAAGAGAGAGAGAGAGAGGTAGTGTTTGTGCATGTGTGTGTGCATGTGTGTGTGTGTGTTTGTGTGTCTTAGGACTGAGCCCAAACGTTCGGACCTTCGTTCGTTACGTTGGCATTTAGATCTTAATGAATGGGTTCGAACCTCCGCTGTGCTCATCATCAGCACTATGGCTTGTAACGAGTGGCCCAACGATACGGACGTCTTGACTCATACTGTGTCTTGTTTACTCTAAGGCTGTTTCCCCGAAGCCTGTTTTTGGGATTCGAACTTCGTCAGGGTTTTTCGAACGGACGTTCGAACCTTCGTAAAAAGAAAATGCAATTTTTTATATATATATTTCTTTTTAAATATCCTCAAACTAAATCCTCAATTTGGGGGCGGAGCTGAGCGATCATGGAGTAGACGTGTTTTCACATGAGCTCCCTTCTACCGTGCTGAATATACGTTTCTCCCCATTAGTCTTTATTTTATTTTTATTTGTTTTTATCTGTTTGCTAGGTCGTCGTGTTTAGTATACATTCATCAACTTTTTTCGACTTTCTACGATGGCGGGGGTGGAAACCAGAGCCATGAAAGAATTAGGCACGACACCGACACCGCCGAGCATGGCCGTACCGTCTCCCGCTGTCGGGGAGTTAAGCGAAGCTGTGCTCTTGGTCATGACCAAGCTACACGCAGACTCTGAGACACGCATCGCTGAAGCACAGAAGAAAGTACACGCAGACTCTGAGGCACGCATCGCTGAAGCACAGAAGAGAGTGTTGGCGGATTTCTGTATCAGCCTCCGTCGTGAGATATCAGAAGAAATACGGCTGGCGGTAGTCCCGCTGACAGACAAGATGGAGACGATTCACGCTGCCTCATCGGCTAATGCTAACGAACTAGCCATGCTAACGACGGAGGTATCATCACAGTGTGAGAAGATGGCGGGTCTTGAATCCGCCCTGCTGGCTAGGCAGGCTGAAGTCAACAAACTACAGTCGGCGATGGAGGAGATGCAGTCCCGGGATAGACGCCACAACGTCAGGATTGTTGGAGTACCGGAGACCAGCGGTGAAGGCCGTCTCTCTGAGACCATGCCCGAACTGCTGCAGAAGATACTAGGGACGGACGTCCTCCCCTCGCCTCCTATCTGTGAGTCGGCCTACAGAGCGGGCAGGTTTTCTCCCGGCGTGAACAAAGAACCGAGGCCCATCATAGTCAAGCTGAACAGACTCCAACAGAGAGAAATCATCATGCGGTCGGCTCGTACCAGAAGGGGTACTCTGAGGCTTGGCGATCACAAAGTGGCCATTTTCGAGGACTTTACACCGGAGGTTCAAGCTCAGAGAGCCGAGTACAAGGTGGTCCTGACTAAGCTCTGGAGACTAGGCCTGAGGCCCACGTTATTCGCTCCCGCGAAACTATCTGTGTTGGAGAAGGTCGGTGGTCAGCGTTTGTTTTGGTCGTTGGCTAAAGCGAAGGAATATCTCGCGAAGACACCCGAGTCTGTTGCTTGATATCTATGGAGGGTTGTTTTGAGCTTTGGTGATCCAAGTAGATGCCAAGGTCGGTTGAATATGCATAAACAATATTTGATAACAGGTTGGGTCGGGTATGGCTTGCACTTAATGGCTATATGGTTATATGGCTTGCACTCTAGCCATTACCCTCTCTTCCTTTCTTTTTTCTTTCCTATTGTCGCTGTTTTTATGTCATCTATATGCGCGATTTAAATGTGATCCGGTTCTACCTTGGACTAACTGCTGACTCGCCTTAATTTTGTTTTGAATTTTCCGTGAGGCACTTATGCTATAACGTTGATACATTAATATGCAGACTCCAAGGTAGATGGTTACAGGTTGATGCTGAGTAATTATATAATAATTAGTGTCGCTGTTTTAAGGGCAATTGAATGAGCAATTAACCTGTGACCCGAACCTGCCTTAGACTATCGGCTGGGATGCTTTAATTTAATTTTGTATTGAATTTTCCTATATGTTTTAATGGCATTTGAATGAGCAATTTAACTGTGATTCGATCCTACCTTGGACTAACTGCTCCGACCGATATCTTTATTGAAACAATGTATGATGACAGGTGGTGTCAGGTGTTGCCTATTACCATCCCCGGATTGATTAATGAATGATTGTGTTTAATTCTATTCTTACATAGGTTAGGTCATTTCAGCCGTTGTGCCTGATCAGAGGGACGGCTAAAGGGGTGCACTTTGACCATAACCCTTTTTTTCCCTTCCTCCTTTTTTTTGTCATTGTTTAATTGACACTGTTCACACAATTTTGCACAATTAACCTGTGACCCGAACCTATCGGCTGGGATGCTTTAATTTAATTTTGTATTGAATTTTCCTATACCTTTTTGGGCTATAACAATGTGATGTTGAAGCGCAGATTCGGAAATAGAGGGCTGCAGGTTGATGCGGAGTTATTATTTAATAATGGCTATTTTTACCATTATGGTTGTCTCATGTTGGGGCCAGGGCTCAGGTGGTTTTCGACCGATATCTTTATTGGATTTTATTTTATTATTATTTGTGTTTATTGGACTAGTGGGGGTTTACTCAGGGGTTTATCTAGAGGGGGGTGGGAGTGGGAAGCGTCTTATTGATCCATGTCTCTAGTGGGAAGTGATAGGAAGATGACCATCCTCAGTGGATGGGGCATAGGGTGGGGATTGGAGAGTGGGTATAGAGGAACTTATAGTAGGACGGGTGGGTTAGGGTTTAGAGTAGAAGGAGGGGGGGCTGTAGCTGGGGTGGTATTTTTATGTGTTCTATGTACTGTTGTCTTATATATGTGTAAGTGTTCCTCCTCTGAACTCCTGGGATTGACCGTCCGGGCCCGCCGGGATCGGCACCTCTGTACTCAGCCTGGCTGCACGGGTATGTTCTCTACGCACTTATACAAGCTCGACCATGGCTAAATTGAATATTTTAATTTGGAACGCAGGAGGGCTTAACGCCCCACACAAGCGTGCCAGTGTCCTTTGGCTATTGAAGAGGAGAAATATTGACCTTGCTCTCCTTAGTGAGACGCATTTAATGGTAGGTGACGTGTCAAGACTGGCAAATCGGCAATATCACGTTATCTCCGCATCCTCAGCCGATGATAAGACGAAAGGAGTAGTCATAGTTACAAGACGTAACCTTGATATCAAAATCTTGGATGTATGGTCGGACACGGAGGGAAGGATTACTATAGCAAAAGTTGAATTCTTGCATAGGAAGATGGCTATAATAGCATTGTATGCTCCTAACACATTTGATTCAGCGTTCTATAATACTATCACGAAGAATATGTTGGAACTTAATGGATACGCTCTCATTGTGGGTGGCGATTTTAATGCGTGCTGGGATGCGGAGATGGATAGGTCTGGGCCCTCTGAAACGAGCGACCAGAAACGGGCCTCTAAGGCCCTCAGGATGTGGGCCAAAGACACGGGGCTCTCAGACCTCTGGCGCTTATGCAACCCCACCCTCAGAGATTACTCTCACCTGTCAGCCAGACACAAAAGCTTCTCTCGAATTGACTATGCATTCGCGTCCCCTAATATGTTTGATAGTTTCGATGTCTCATTGGTTCCCTTGGCTCTCTCAGACCACAAGGGGATTTTCCTTACGGCAACCTTTGGCAGGCTCTCCGCAAGAGCTCCCAGATGGCGTTTTAATTCGACCTTGCTAAAGAACGATGACTTCTGTTCTGAGTTCAGGAGTAAACTAGCAGAATTTTTGCAGATCAACGTTGGCACAGTAGAAGACCCTAGGGTCCTGTGGAACGCATTGAAAGGATTCATCAGGGGTCATGTCACACTATTTGCCTCCAATTTGCGAAAATCCCGGTCAAAAAAGCTAGAAGGACTGGAATCATTATATGCGGACCTATACGCATCCTTGCAAACTGACTATAATGAACGACTAAACACACAACGTAAGATAGTCAAAAAAGAAATAAACTCCATACTTAAACAACAGTCTGAGTTTTTGATACATAGGACAAGACAAAATTACTATTTTCACGGCTCCAGACCTAGCCATCTATTGGCAATGAAAATACGCTCAAATGATCATTTCTCAGATATCCCCTCGATTAGGACGAGCCAGGGTGCAGTCACTACTGATTCGAAAAAGATCAATGACACTTTTAAAGAGTTTTACTCACAGTTATATAGCTCAGAGGGTAATCTGGATGACTCTAGATTTGAATCGTTCATTGGCGGGCTTGAGATACCCCACATTTCTGAGGAAGAGGCCAAGGAACTGGGGAGACCGATTACTCTCGTAGAATTGAGGGAGACTATTGTTGAAATGCAGAGGGGTAAGGCGCCGGGCTGGGATGGTATTCCACCCGAAGTGTATTTAGCTTTCTGGGACCAACTGGGTCCATTGATGCTCGATATGATCAATTACGCTATCGAACAAGGGGAGTTCTCAAGAGATGTCAATATGGCGTTGATTTCTTTACTTCTCAAAAAGGACAAAGATCCCAATGATTGTGGTAGCTATAGACCCTTGAGTCTTCTCGGGGCCGATTTAAAGGTGTTTGCCAAGGTGCTGGCCCGTCGCCTGCAGAGATTTATGTCTGTATTGGTACACTGCGATCAAACTGGTTTTATCCCGGGGCGTCTGGCTGCAGATAATCTTAGGAGGCTGTTGCATGTAATCGATAACAGTAAAGACAATACAACTCCATCCACAGTTCTGTCTTTGGATGCCATGAAGGCGTTTGACAGACTTGAGTGGTCATACCTGTGGAAGGTACTTGAGGTCATGGGTCTTGGAAAGAGTTTTATTCATATGATTAAAGTCCTGTATGCCTCGCCGTCTGCGATGATACTGACAGGCAAAAACTGTTCCACACTCTTTCCAGTCTCCAGATCTTCTAGACAGGGTTGCCCTCTGAGCCCGGGACTGTTCGCGCTTTCCCTCGAACCTTTGGCCCAATTTATTAGGCAATCGGAGGACATCGTCCCCATAATGGTCAACAATACTCCACACAAAATTGCTCTCTATGCGGATGACCTGCTGATTTTCATGGACGACCCCTCCCGGTCGGCCACAAAATTATTGAGGATAATCGACGACTTTGGTAAATTGTCAGGTTTTAAGATTAACTGGAACAAATCAGCCTGCCTACCTCTTAATGAACTGGCCAAGGCGGTACGACTACCAGCTGATATCCCCATAGTAGAACATTTTAAATACCTGGGCATAGAGATATTCCCCACGCTGAACCAAACTACTAAGTACAACTTCACGGGTACTTATGATAAAATACGCCAGGATCTAGACAGGTGGTCGTCCCTTCCTAACTCCTTACAAGCCCGGGCTTCCATAATCAAAATGAACATCCTGCCTAGGATAAATTTTATTAGCTCAATGCTCCCCCTGCCCCCTCCAATAGACCACTGGCGCAAGGTACAATCGATGGTATCTAAGTTTGTCTGGAATAACAAACGCCCGAGAATCAAAAGGGCTACTACTCAACGTAGGAAACAAGATGGGGGCCTCGCAATCCCTGATTTTAAACTTTATTTCTGGTCCTTTTCACTGAGACCTCTGATGTGCTGGCTAGACCCTGTAGAGGCTGTATCGTGGCGCTCCTTAGAAGCGGCGGCGGTGTCTCCGCTAAGATTGCAGGATGTAGTGTACTCCACTGTCTCTATTGCGAAATGCCGGCTGAGGTATGGACCGATCATAACTCACGTGATCCAAACGTGGCGTAATGTACAGAGGTCGTGTGGGGTTAAATGCCCTTGGCACCTGGACTCTCCAATTTTTAATAACCAGCAATTACTTGTTGGACACAAGCCGGTTAATATTCCTCAATGGCAAAGGAGGGGAGTGCATACTCTGGAGGATATTTATGATAAGAACGGCCTCCGTGCGTTTCAGGACTTAAGAGAATTTTATGATCTTCCCGGCGAGTCCTTCTTTCTTTACCTTCAACTAAGGTCAGCACTGAGGGCGCATGGCGTACCGTGGGCTCAAGCCTTGCACCCACACCCCTTCCTCAGGCTCATAGTGGACAGGACGACATCCAGAGGGTTTGTCTCCGACTTTTATACGCTCTTAATTCAATCCACGTATAAAAATTTATCATTGGATACAATCTGGCGTGTGGATATCCCGGAGTTGGACCCCGAGTTTGACTGGGATGATGTTTGGGCAAATGTGGCATTATCTTCCCGCAACCCCAATCACCAGCAAATTAATTTTAATTATATTCATAGGACCTATCTTACACCTAGGAAGCTATTTGCTATGGGACTGATAACCGACTCTCGGTGCACTTTGTGCTCTCAAAAGGCCACTGGCACTTATATGCATATGTATTGGGATTGCCCACCAGTGGCCCGCTTCTGGAGGTCAATAACGGACAAACTTTCAGATCTGTGTGGCTTAACTATCCCATTCGCAGCTGTTACGCTACTCCTGAACGATATAACGACACTACCCGCGTCCGTACAACTGAAAAGGGTTGTCCTGGCGGGCGTCACAGCAGCGAAGAAGCTAATAGCAATGAGATGGAAGGAGCCTGAGAAGCTTACAATGATTAACTGGTCCCTAACTCTATTGGATGTGATTTATCTTGAGATATCCACAGCCCGGGTGATTGGGGTGGGGCAGGCTGGAATTGACCTGTGGTTCGCAGCAGCTGAGAAGGTAAAGACCGCAGTGTGCGGCTGAGCGGGGTTGGGGTGCGTGTTCGGGTGAGTCCGGCGGTCTCTTGGGAGGGGGAGGAGGAAGTGTTTTTGTCTGTCTTGTCCCTTGTCTTGTCATCTTGAGTTTAGCTGGGGATATTATGGGGGGGCAGCTATTTAACTAGTTCTTCACTGTTTGGCCACTTTTACACGGTCTCTGTGAGTCTATGGAACACCTACAGGTTTTTGTTTTTTCATGAAGGTTCATTGCTCTGGTTTCAGGTCGTGTTCCCCCAAAAAATGGTCCTTGTGGTGGGTTGGAGATGTACGTTTTATTAATATGGGGTCACACGGCCGGGAATCGGGACTGAACACTGGGAAAGACCATTTATTAGATAGTACCCCTTGGAATTAATTTAGTAGGTTGAACTCTGGTTTCTTTTCTCTTGTCTGTATAATTGTTAGTCATTATTATTATTGTTTTTGTTATTTTCTTGTGAAGTTCTATGTATTGTGATTGTGGTTAATGTGTTGTCTTGTTTCGTGAGAATGTCAATAAAAAAATTTGATCAAAAAAAAAACTAAATCCTCAATTTGAATAAAGTGATTAATCTGAGTAAATTAGTCTATTTTTTTATTTTATTAAATCAACTTTCCAGCCCCAGCCCAGGGTGAAGCCCCAGCCCAACTAAATCAATTAAATCAACTTTCTTTGATGAATATAAATCAGTTTATTTTAATACTATAATATTAGTGTAGCCTAATCTGTATCTGCAACTGTGAAGGAAACCCCCATTGGTTTAAACAGAATGAATAGAAGAAAAAAGAAAAAAGAATTATAAAAACAGAAAAAAATTCAAATGTTGATTTAGAATTCGAAGGCCAACGTAACGAACGAAGGTTCGAACGTTCAAACGTTTGGGCTCAGCTCAGCCCTAGTTTACTCGTCCGTCTCTCATCGGTCCTCCCTTCACTCCTTCAGTGTGTTGTCCAGGGGAGGGAGGGAGGGAGGGAGGGAGGGAGGGAGGGAGGGAGGGAGGGCGGGCTGTCCCACACACCATGATATATACGGTACAACACGGGACGGGCACAGGTACAGAGAGTACACACCATGATATATACGGTACGACACAAGACGGGCACAGGTACAGAGAGTACACACCATGATATATACGGTACGAAACGGGACGGGCACAGGTACAGAGAGTACACACCATGATATATACAGTACGAAACGGGACGGGCACAGGTACAGAGAGTACACACCATGATATATACAGTACGACACGGGACGGGCACAGGTACAGAGAGTACACACCATGATATATACGGTACGACACAAGACGGGCACAGGTACAGAGAGTACACACCATGATATATACGGTACGACACAAGACGGGCACAGGTACAGAGAGTACACACCATGATATATACAGTACGACACGAGACGGGCACAGGTACAGAGAGTACACACCATGATATATACAGTACGACACGAGACGGGCACAGGTACAGAGAGTACACACCATGATATATACAGTACGACACGGGACGGGCACAGGTAGAGAGAGTACACACCATGATATATACGGTACAACACGAGACGGGCACAGGTACAGAGAGTACACACCATGATATATACGGTACGACACAAGACGGGCACAGGTAGAGAGAGTACACACCATGATATATACGGTACGACACGGGACGGGCACAGGTACAGAGAGTACACACCATGATATATACGGTACAACACGGGACGGGCACAGGTACAGAGAGTACAACGCTAATGAAGTCGCGTCTAACCAGAGCAGCAGAAAAGTGCATTGCCGTGTACAGTTACAGTATAACATGTAATAACTAGTGATGCACCGATGTGAAAATTGTGGCCGATACCGATAACCGATATTAATATTGCTGTTCTGGCCGATACCGATATTTACCGATGTCGATATCTCTGTATAGAAAACACGTTTTTTATGATAATCAAATAAAGAGCTATTTTCCAAAACGCATTTTCTTATTTTTATTTTCAGAAATGACTGATATTTTGAAACTATTTAAGGCCAAAACATGTAAAAAAAATTATATATATATTTTTTTAATATATATATCGCCCTATTTTTTTTATGTTGTGGGACTTGTACAGCACTTTGTTCAACTTTGTCAGTGCTGTAAAGTGTAAACCTTTTTAAATCTTAGACAAACAAAACACTTTGCTTTCATGAAATATTGTAAGCCGTCATTTGAGGGAGGCTTTATAAAAGCAGCACAATGAACACAAACCTGTCAGTGCCGAGTCCGACCTCATCTTAAATAACAAACAGCATTGCTTGTTGTAGTTAACAAAGAGAGGCAGAGGTGATTTTGCACAACAAAAAAATAATTTTCTTTTAATATATATTCAAATTTTATTTTCATATTCGAATCCCATGCCCATCGAACGAAGCTTCAAAGTATTTAAGACAGCCCTATTTAGAACCCAGTGTAATTATACATTACAGCTGTACTGTTTTCCTGTTACCCTGAGTACTGTCTCTATCTATGTTTAGCCACCCTCTCTATATTCAGATACAGGATGATAGAGCCTGGCTGCAACCCTCTCTATATTCAGATACAGGATGATAGAGCCTGGCTGCCACCCTCTCTATATTCAGATACAGGATGGTAGAGCCTGGCTGCCACCCTCTCTATATTCAGATACAGGATGATAGAGCCTGGCTGCCACCCTCTCTATATTCAGATACAGGATGATAGAGCCTGGCTGCAACCCTCTCTATATTCAGATACAGGATGATAGAGCCTGTCTGCCACCCTCTCTATATTCAGATACAGGATGATAGAGCCTGGCTGCAACCCTCTCTATATTCAGATACAGGATGATAGAGCCTGGCTGACACCCTCTCTATATTCAGATACAGGATGATATAGCCTGGCTGACACCCTCTCTATATTCAGATACAGGATGATATAGCCTGGCTGACACCCTCTCTATATTCAGATACAGGATGATATAGCCTGGCTGACACCCTCTCTATATTCAGATACAGGATGATATAGCCTGGCTGACACCCTCTCTATATTCAGATACAGGATGATAGAGCCTGGCTGACACCCTCTCTATATTCAGATACAGGATGATAGAGCCTGGCTGACACCCTCTCTATATTCAGATACAGGATGATAGAGCCTGGCTGACACCCTCTCTATATTCAGATACAGGATGATATAGCGGCTGCAACGTTAGCTTACAACCACTGCTTCTCTTTGAACCCTGTGGTTCCACCTTTACTGAATTCAACAAAGATAACAAGGTGTCCAGTTCAGCAGAGAGACAGACAGACAGACATTACAGCAGACAGACAGACAGTACAGCAGAGAGACAGACAGTACAGCAGAGAGACAGACAGTACAGCAGAGAGACAGACAGTACAGCAGACAGACAGTACAGCAGACAGACAGACAGTACAGCAGAGAGACAGACAGTACAGCAGACAGACAGACAGTACAGCAGACAGACAGACAGTACAGCAGAGAGACAGACAGACAGTACAGCAGACAGACAGACAGACAGTACAGCAGAGAGACAGACAGACAGACAGACAGACAGACAGACAGACAGACAGACAGTACAGCAGAGAGACAGACATACAGACAGACAGACAGACAGACAGACAGAACAGCAGACAGACAGACAGACAGACAGACAGACAGTACAGCAGACAGACAGACAGACAGACAGACAGACAGACAGACAGACAGACAGAACAGCAGACAGACAGACAGACAGACAGACAGACAGTACAGCAGACAGACAGACAGACAGACAGACAGACAGACAGTACAGCAGAGAGACAGACAGACAGACAGACAGAACAGCAGACAGACAGACAGACAGACAGACAGACAGTACAGCAGACAGACAGACAGACAGACAGACAGACAGACAGCAGACAGACAGTACAGCAGAGAGACAGACAGTACAGCAGAGAGACAGACAGTACAGCAGAGAGACAGACAGTACAGCAGAGAGACAGACAGCACAGCAGAGAGACAGACAGTACAGCAGAGAGACAGACAGACAGTACAGCAGACAGACAGACAGTACAGCAGACAGACAGACAGTACAGCAGACAGACAGACAGACAGTACAGCAGACAGACAGACAGTACAGCAGACAGACAGACAGACAGACAGTACAGCAGACAGACAGACAGTACAGCAGACAGACAGACAGTACAGACAGACAGACAGACAGACAGTACAGCAGACAGACAGACAGTACAGCAGACAGACAGTACAGCAGACATACAGACAGTACAGCAGACAGACAGACAGACAGTACAGCAGACAGACAGACAGTACAGCAGACAGACAGTACAGCAGACAGACAGACAGACAGTACAGTAGACAGACAGACAGTACAGCAGACAGACAGACAGACAGTACAGACAGACAGACAGACAGACAGTACAGCAGACAGACAGACAGTACAGCAGACAGACAGTACAGCAGAGAGACAGACAGTACAGCAGACAGACAGACAGTACAGCAGACAGACAGACAGTACAGCAGAGACAGACAGACAGTACAGCAGAGAGACAGACAGTACAGCAGACAGACAGACAGTACAGCAGAGACAGACACAGTACAGCAGACAGACAGACAGTACAGCAGACAGACAGACAGACAGACAGAACAGCAGAGAGACAGACAGACAGACAGAACAGCAGAGAGACAGACAGTACAGCAGACAGACAGACAGACAGACAGAACAGCAGAGAGACAGACAGTACAGCAGACAGACAGACAGACAGTACAGCAGACAGACAGACAGTACAGCAGACAGACAGACAGTACAGCAGAGAGACAGACAGTACAGCAGAGAGACAGTATTGATTCCTTCTGGACTCGGACCAGAGGTGTGCAGCAAGTAATAAACCAATCAACTAATCAATAATGCTGATACTGAACGGCAATAGTGATAAAGGCGCGCTGATAACACGGCTGGTGCACGCTTTGAAGTCCTCCGCTACAGCTATGCAGTGTTCTAAGCAGACCGGGCGGCAGGCGGGCAGAGCACTCATTAAATACTATAATAATAATAACAATAATAACAATAATTCATATAAATAAACAATACCTTTCAAAATGGAAATGCCTGCCACCTTTACCTTCTAACCCTTTCACTGCCACACGACAGCCGGTTAACCCTTTCACTGTGACTGACAATACAGAAGGTTAGCCCTTTACTATCACACAACCGACGGCGATGCGCCATCATTAGCATCATTAGCTCCGCATTTGCTGAGCTAATGATGCTAATGATGGAGCATCGCCGACATCGGTTGTGTGATAGTAAAGGGCTAACCTTCTGTCGTGTGGCAGTGAAAGGGTTAAAGTTGAATCATCAGCTGTTGTCAAAACATAATAATATGACATACTGTATACGTTTCCCCCCTTTTATCTAAACAGAGGACAGTGTGAAGGAAAAAAGTAAATGAAAGTGTCTTTCATTTGTATTTAACAGATTCAAACTAGAAAAGTCATGAGCCATGTGGTTATTACTTATTTTACATAGACATGTTTTCCCCCACAGAATTTACAGAAAACATACTATAATGTAGTACTATATTATATTATAGATATCATTATCGAGATATGAAATGACTAGGGATGTCCGATATTATCGGCCAACCGATATTGGCATTAAAATGTAATATCGGAAATTATTGGTATCGGTTTAAAAAATAATAATAATAATAATTTTGTTTATTTAACCTTTATTTACCCAGGCAAGCAAGTAAGAACAAATTCTTATTTTATTTATTGTCAAAAGTATGCATAATGTTGTGTTAATTCCACAACAAGAGATATGTTGTGGTCACATTAAGGGAGTCTTTCACGCCAGAGTTGACGCGTCACAGGGGAGGAGATATAGGGGAGTAGTAGGTGTGTGTACGGGGTTGATTCTGTGAATGAATAAAGTAGGAAGTCACTGAAGGACCTGTCACGCGCGTTATTGATTCGCCTCTTGCTTCAACTTCCCACATTGTAATGTTAATTACCTGAAATTATTCCGTTTTTGGGGGGGGGGGGGGGGGGGGGGGAACTATGGATGCATTGATATGAAAATTTGCCACCGATACCGATTGTTCAACTAACACAATCGGCCGATACCGATTCCGATATTTGTGGCAACACATTTTTTTTTAATATTTTTTAAATATAATTTTTTTTTGTAATATTTTTATTTTTTGTAATATATATATATTTTTTAATGAAACTACTGTATATTTGTGTTACAAATTGTGCTCACCGATATGAACATAGGCCTCTTTACTTACTTAAAAAAAGGAAACATCAAGAAATAGCACTATCTCTCTCCCAGTATGGTCTACCTGCTGGGCTGCAGCTAGATACTATTGTCTCAACCAATGAAATTTTGATTGACAGTCGATTCTGCCAATTACGTCACACACCGCTTGCAACCGCCTCTGCTGTTACCACCAATCGGCAAGCGCGTATACATTTTTTACTTCGGCTTTTGTCCGCCATTGATTTTGAGTTGACGAGAGCTTTTCTACAACAACAACAATGGCGGCGCGGCTGACGTTTAGCTTTTAGCTCCGCAGGATGACTTAAATGAGGCATAATGATTTTACTGCAACTAATGTTATAATAAAACAAAGCCTTTCTATACATGTGTCTGATTGAAAACGTTATTAACAGATGCAGAATGGGTAAAACTCAGGGCTCTGTGAGCAACGGAAGGAACTGAGCTAGTATGAATGCTTGCTACGTTCGGGTAAATAATATGCTGATGTTATTGAACGTGTAACACTAACTATATAACGTTAATGCCACAAAACGAATGCCTTGTTAATCATAAGTAGTAACTTTGATGCAGTAGCTTGTGTGTGTGTGTGTGGGGGGGGGACTGGGGACGGCGTTGTGCAGGTCGCGAGTGAACTTTTTTTTGTCTTGACGCTACACAAATTGATGGATATTTATCGGCTACTGCCATCAGCACATTTGAGCTTATCGGCCGATAGGCCGATTGCAGTCAACAAGGCACTTATCGGCCGATACCGATACCCGACCGATACATCGGTGCACCCCTAGGGGAAACCCTGCATATATCGGTATCGGTTGATATCGGTATCGGAAATTAAGAGTTAGACAATATCGGTATATCGGTAAAAAAAGACAAAATCCCTAGAAATTACCCATATCGCGATAGAAGATTGTGTCCATAATAGCGCACGGCCCTAAAAGTATAAATCTATGTCCTTCACTTCTGACGTGGCAACAGGAAAGAGAGTTTGGTGCGGCCTGGGATTCCTAGAGAGAGTGAGAGAAACCACTCTGTGCGTGTGCGTGTGTGTGTGCGTCTGTGCGTGTGCTTCCTCAGGTTTCCTGTTATTGTCCGTGCAGGAAACCCAGAGCTCATTTCTAACTAGGCACTTACTGCTCTCTGACCCCATCTATAATGCAGGCTAACAAGCTAATGCTACCTAAACACATCGTTAACACTACAAATAGCCTAATCTTCAAATATACAGTATCTTTTCTTTTCTTTTTTTTAAAGGAAAGCAACAGTTGTGATTGGAGGATCAAGGAAATAAGGTGGGGCTCAAGATAGGTCGATATCCTAGGTGGCTACGTGGCATAGTGGGCAAGGCGCTCGCCACGAAATCTGGAGACGCTGGGCTTGCCTGTTCGAGCCCAGCGCTCCACATTGCTTTCAGTTTAGCTGGTCGTCTGTACTAATACACATTGGCCGTATTAGGGGGTGGGAAACTGATGGGTGGGGATCGGGCGTTGTGGACAGCGACTCCTACAGGTCGGTTGGTGCGCCTGCGCAGTAGAATCAGGAAGTGTCGGGGGCAGCGTGAGCCTCCCACGCGTTACTCCTCGCCACTGAGAGATCGAGCTGCGCAGGTGAAAAGATGCGACTGCTGTTACCTCAAGTACCGGAGGGGACTTGTGCTATGTATGACTTAGTCCACATTGCAGCCGGCTTGTGGGAGGCAAGAAACAGCGTTCGTGACAGGGGAGGGTTGAATTGGATGATACGAAATTGGGATGGGAGAAAATATAGAAAAAATGGGAGAAAAAGTGGATCAAAAAAAAAGAAAATGGGAGAAAAAGTGGATCAAAAAAAAAAGATAGGTCGATATCCTTTTTAAACCAGCAGTTCTCAAACGTTGTCTTATAATAGACTGTGCAGACTCTAATTAGATAAACACTAGACTGTGCTGCAGACTCTAATTAGATAAACACTAGACTGTGCTGCAGACTCTAATTAGATCAACACTAGACTGTGCTGCAGACTCTAATTAGATAAACACTAGACTGTGCTGCAGACTCTAATTAGATCAACACTAGACTGTGCTGCAGACTCTAATTAGATAAACACTAGACTGTGCTGCAGACTCTAATTAGATAAACACTAGACTGTGCTGCAGACTCTAATTAGATCAACACTAGACTGTGCTGCAGACTCTGATTAGATAAACACTAGACTGTGCTGCAGACTCTAATTAGATACACACTAGACTGTGCTGCAGACTCTAATTAGATAAACACTAGACTGTGCTGCAGACTCTAATTAGATAAACACTAGACTGTGCTGCAGACTCTAATTAGATCAACACTAGACTGTGCTGCAGACTCTAATTAGATAAACACTAGACTGTGCTGCAGACTCTAATTAGATCAACACTAGACTGTGCTGCAGACTCTAATTAGATAAACACTAGACTGTGCTGCAGACTCTAATTAGATAAACACTAGACTGTGCTGCAGACTCTAATTAGATAAACACTAGACTGTGCTGCAGACTCTGATTAGATAAACACTAGACTGTGCTGCAGACTCTAATTAGATACACACTAGACTGTGCTGCAGACTCTAATTAGATAAACACTAGACTGTGCTGCAGACTCTAATTAGATAAACACTAGACTGTGCTGCAGACTCTAATTAGATAAACACTAGACTGTGCTGCAGACTCTAATTAGATAAACACTAGAATGTGCTGCAGACTCTAATTAGATCAACACTAGACTGTGCTGCAGACTCTAATTAGATAAACACTAGACTGTGCTGCAGACTCTAATTAGATACACACTGTGCTGCAGACTCTAATTAGATAAACACTAGACTGTGCTGCAGACTCTAATTAGATAAACACTAGACTGTGCTGCAGACTCTAATTAGATAAACACTAGACTGTGCTGCAGACTCTAATTAGATAAACACTAGACTGTGCTGCAGACTCTAATTAGATAAACACTAGACTGTGCTGCAGACTCTGATTAGATAAACACTAGACTGTGCTGCAGACTCTAATTAGATAAACACTAGACTGTGCTGCAGACTCTAATTAGATAAACACTAGACTGTGCTGCAGACTCTAATTAGATAAACACTAGACTGTGCTGCAGACTCTAATTAGATCAACACTAGACTGTGCTGCAGACTCTAATTAGATAAACACTAGACTGTGCTGCAGACTCTAATTAGATAAACACTAGACTGTGCTGCAGACTCTAATTAGATAAACACTAGACTGTGCTGCAGACTCTAATTAGATAAACACTAGACTGTGCTGCAGACTCTAATTAGATAAACACTAGACTGTGCTGCAGACTCTAATTAGATAAACACTAGACTGCAGACTCTAATTAGATAAACACTAGACTGTGCTGCAGACTCTAATTAGATAAACACTAGACTGTGCTGCAGACTCTAATTAGATAAACACTAGACTGCAGACTCTAATTAGATAAACACTAGACTGTGCTGCAGACTCTAATTAGATAAACACTAGACTGTGCTGCAGACTCTAATTAGATAAACACTAGACTGCAGACTCTAATTAGATAAACACTAGACTGTGCTGCAGACTCTAATTAGATCAACACTAGACTGTGCTGCAGACTCTAATTAGATAAACACTAGACTGTGCTGCAGACTCTAATTAGATAAACACTAGACTGTGCTGCAGACTCTAATTAGATAAACACTAGACTGTGCTGCAGACTCTAATTAGATAAACACTAGACTGTGCTGCAGACTCTGATTAGATAAACACTAGACTGTGCTGCAGACTCTAATTAGATAAACACTAGACTGTGCTGCAGACTCTAATTAGATAAACACTAGACTGTGCTGCAGACTCTAATTAGATAAACACTAGACTGTGCTGCAGACTCTGATTAGATAAACACTAGACTGTGCTGCAGACTCTAATTAGATCAACACTAGACTGCAGACTCTAATTAGATAAACACTAGACTGTGCTGCAGACTCTAATTAGATAAACACTAGACTGTGCTGCAGACTCTAATTAGATCAACACTAGACTGTGCTGCAGACTCTAATTAGATAAACACTAGACTGTGCTGCAGACTCTAATTAGATAAACACTAGACTGTGCTGCAGACTCTGATTAGATAAACACTAGACTGTGCTGCAGACTCTAATTAGATAAACACTAGACTGCAGACTCTAATTAGATCAACACTAGACTGTGCTGCAGACTCTAATTAGATAAACACTAGACTGTGCTGCAGACTCTAATTAGATAAACACTAGACTGTGCTGCAGACTCTAATTAGATCAACACTAGACTGTGCTGCAGACTCTAATTAGATAAACACTAGACTGTGCTGCAGACTCTAATTAGATCAACACTAGACTGTGCTGCAGACTCTAATTAGATAAACACTAGACTGTGCTGCAGACTCTAATTAGAGACACACTAGACTGTGCTGCAGACTCTAATTAGATAAACACTAGACTGTGCTGCAGACTCTAATTAGATAAACACTAGACTGTGCTGCAGACTCTAATTAGATAAACACTAGACTGTGCTGCAGACTCTAATTAGATAAACACTAGACTGTGCTGCAGACTCTAATTAGATAAACACTAGACTGTGCTGCAGACTCTAATTAGATAAACACTAGACTGTGCTGCAGACTCTGATTAGATAAACACTAGACTGTGCTGCAGACTCTAATTAGATCAACACTAGACTGTGCTGCAGACTCTAATTAGATAAACACTAGACTGCAGACTCTAATTAGATAAACACTAGACTGTGCTGCAGACTCTAATTAGATAAACACTGTGCTGCAGACTCTGATTAGATCAACACTAGACTGTGCTGCAGACTCTAATTAGATAAACACTAGACTGCAGACTCTAATTAGATAAACACTAGACTGTGCTGCAGACTCTAATTAGATAAACACTAGACTGTGCTGCAGACTCTGATTAGATAAACACTAGACTGTGCTGCAGACTCTAATTAGATAAACACTGTGCTGCAGACTCTAATTAGATAAACACTGTGCTGCAGACTCTAATTAGATAAACACTAGACTGTGCTGCAGACTCTAATTAGATAAACACACTAGACTGTGCTGCAGACTCTAATTAGATAAACACTAGACTGTGCTGCAGACTCTAATTAGATAAACACTAGACTGCAGACTCTAATTAGATCAACACTAGACTGTGCTGCAGACTCTAATTAGATAAACACTAGACTGTGCTGCAGACTCTAATTAGATAAACACTAGACTGTGCTGCAGACTCTAATTAGATAAACACTAGACTGTGCTGCAGACTCTAATTAGATAAACACTAGACTGTGCTGCAGACTCTAATTAGATCAACACTAGACTGTGCTGCAGACTCTAATTAGATAAACACTAGACTGTGCTGCAGACTCTAATTAGATAAACACTAGACTGTGCTGCAGACTCTGATTAGATAAACACTAGACTGTGCTGCAGACTCTAATTAGATCAACACTAGACTGTGCTGCAGACTCTAATTAGATCAACACTAGACTGTGCTGCAGACTCTAATTAGATCAACACTAGACTGTGCTGCAGACTCTAATTAGATCAACACTAGACTGTGCTGCAGACTCTAATTAGATCAACACTAGACTGTGCTGCAGACTCTAATTAGATCAACACTAGACTGTGCTGCAGACTCTAATTAGATAAACACTAGACTGTGCTGCAGACTCTAATTAGATCAACACTAGACTGTGCTGCAGACTCTAATTAGATAAACACTAGACTGTGCTGCAGACTCTAATTAGAGACACACTAGACTGTGCTGCAGACTCTAATTAGATAAACACTAGACTGTGCTGCAGACTCTAATTAGATAAACACTAGACTGTGCTGCATACTCTAATTAGATAAACACTAGACTGTGCTGCAGACTCTAATTAGATCAACACTAGACTGTGCTGCAGACTCTAATTAGATAAACACTAGACTGTGCTGCAGACTCTAATTAGAGACACACTAGACTGTGCTGCAGACTCTAATTAGATAAACACTAGACTGTGCTGCAGACTCTAATTAGATAAACACTAGACTGTGCTGCAGACTCTAATTAGATCAACACTAGACTGTGCTGCAGACTCTAATTAGATCAACACTAGACTGTGCTGCAGACTCTGATTAGATAAACACTAGACTGTGCTGCAGACTCTGATTAGATAAACACTAGACTGTGCTGCAGACTCTAATTAGATAAACACTAGACTGTGCTGCAGACTCTAATTAGATAAACACTAGACTGTGCTGCAGACTCTAATTAGATAAACACCAGACTGTGCTGCAGACTCTAATTAGATCAACACTAGACTGTGCTGCAGACTCTAATTAGATAAACACTAGACTGTGCTGCAGACTCTGATTAGATCAACACTAGACTGTGCTGCAGACTCTAATTAGATAAACACTAGACTGTGCTGCAGACTCTAATTAGATAAACACTAGACTGTGCTGCAGACTCTAATTAGATAAACACTAGACTGTGCTGCAGACTCTGATTAGATAAACACTAGACTGTGCTGCAGACTCTAATTAGATAAACACTAGACTGTGCTGCAGACTCTAATTAGATAAACACTAGACTGTGCTGCAGACTCTAATTAGATAAACACCAGACTGTGCTGCAGACTCTAATTAGATAAACACTGTGCTGCAGACTCTAATTAGATAAACACTGTGCTGCAGACTCTAATTAGATAAACACTAGACTGTGCTGCAGACTCTAATTAGATAAACACTAGACTGTGCTGCAGACTCTAATTAGATAAACACTAGACTGTGCTGCAGACTCTAATTAGATAAACACTAGACTGTGCTGCAGACTCTAATTAGATAAACACTAGACTGTGCTGCAGACTCTGATTAGATAAACACTAGACTGTGCTGCAGACTCTAATTAGATAAACACTAGACTGTGCTGCAGACTCTAATTAGATAAACACTAGACTGTGCTGCAGACTCTAATTAGATCAACACTAGACTGTGCTGCAGACTCTAATTAGATACACACTAGACTGTGCTGCAGACTCTAATTAGATAAACACTAGACTGTGCTGCAGACTCTAATTAGATCAACACTAGACTGTGCTGCAGACTCTGATTAGATAAACACTAGACTGTGCTGCAGACTCTAATTAGATCAACACTAGACTGTGCTGCAGACTCTGATTAGATAAACACTAGACTGCAGACTCTAATTAGATAAACACTAGACTGCAGACTCTAATTAGATAAACACTAGACTGTGCTGCAGACTCTGATTAGATAAACACTAGACTGTGCTGCAGACTCTAATTAGATAAACACTAGACTGTGCTGCAGACTCTAATTAGATAAACACTGTGCTGCAGACTCTAATTAGATAAACACTGTGCTGCAGACTCTAATTAGATAAACACTGTGCTGCAGACTCTAATTAGATAAACACTGTGCTGCAGACTCTAATTAGATAAACACTGTGCTGCAGACTCTAATTAGATAAACACTGTGCTGCAGACTCTAATTAGATAAACACTAGACTGTGCTGCAGACTCTAATTAGATAAACACTAGACTGTGCTGCAGACTCGAATTAGATAAACACTGTGCTGCAGACTCTAATTAGATAAACACTGTGCTGCAGACTCTAATTAGATAAACACTAGACTGTGCTGCAGACTCTAATTAGATAAACACTGTGCTGCAGACTCTAATTAGGTAAACACTAGACTGTGCTGCAGACTCTAATTAGATAAACACTAGACTGTGCTGCAGACTCTAATTAGATAAACACTAGACTGTGCTGCAAACTCTAATTAGATAAACACTGTGCTGCAGACTCTAATTAGATAAACACTGTGCTGCAGACTCTAATTAGATAAACACTGTGCTGCAGACTCTAATTAGATAAACACTGTGCTGCAGACTCTAATTAGATAAACACCAGACTGTGCTGCAGACTCTAATTAGATAAACACCAGACTGTGCTGCAGACTCTAATTAGATAAACACCAGACTGTGCTGCAGACTCTAATTAGATAAACACTAGACTGTGCTGCAGACTCTAATTAGATAAACACCAGACTGTGCTGCAGACTCTAATTAGATAAACACCAGACTGTGCTGCAGACTCTAATTAGATCAACACTAGACTGTGCTGCAGACTCTAATTAGATAAACACTAGACTGTGCTGCAGACTCTAATTAGATAAACACTAGACTGTGCTGCAGACTCTAATTAGATAAACACTAGACTGTGCTGCAGACTCTAATTAGATAAACACCAGACTGTGCTGCAGACTCTAATTAGATAAACACTAGACTGTGCTGCAGACTCTGATTAGATAAACACTAGACTGTGCTGCAGACTCTAATTAGATAAACACCAGACTGTGCTGCAGACTCTGATTAGATAAACACTAGACTGCAGACTCTAATTAGATAAACACCAGACTGTGCTGCAGACTCTAATTAGATAAACACTAGACTGCAGACTCTAATTAGATAAACACCAGACTGTGCTGCAGACTCTAATTAGATAAACACTAGACTGCAGACTCTAATTAGATAAACACTAGACTGTGCTGCAGACTCTAATTAGATAAACACTGTGCTGCAGACTCTAATTAGATAAACACTAGACTGTGCTGCAGACTCTAATTAGATAAACACTAGACTGTGCTGCAGACTCTAATTAGATAAACACTAGACTGTGCTGCAGACTCTAATTAGATAAACACACTAGACTGTGCTGCAGACTCTAATTAGATAAACACTAGACTGTGCTGCAGACTCTAATTAGATAAACACTAGACTGTGCTGCAGACTCTAATTAGATAAACACACTAGACTGTGCTGCAGACTCTAATTAGATAAACACTAGACTGTGCTGCAGACTCTAATTAGATAAACACTAGACTGTGCTGCAGACTCTGATTAGATCAACACTAGACTGTGCTGCAGACTCTAATTAGATAAACACTAGACTGTGCTGCAGACTCTAATTAGATAAACACTAGACTGTGCTGCAGACTCTAATTAGATCAACACTAGACTGTGCTGCAGACTCTAATTAGATAAACACTAGACTGTGCTGCAGACTCTAATTAGATAAACACTAGACTGTGCTGCAGACTCTAATTAGATAAACACTAGACTGTGCTGCAGACTCTAATTAGATAAACACTAGACTGTGCTGCAGACTCTGATTAGATAAACACTAGACTGTGCTGCAGACTCTAATTAGATAAACACTGTGCTGCAGACTCTAATTAGATCAACACTGTGCTGCAGACTCTAATTAGATAAACACTAGACTGTGCTGCAGACTCTAATTAGATAAACACTAGACTGTGCTGCAGACTCTAATTAGATAAACACTAGACTGTGCTGCAGACTCTAATTAGATAAACACTAGACTGTGCTGCAGACTCTAATTAGATCAACACTAGACTGTGCTGCAGACTCTAATTAGATAAACACTAGACTGTGCTGCAGACTCTAATTAGATAAACACTAGACTGTGCTGCAGACTCTAATTAGATAAACACTAGACTGTGCTGCAGACTCTAATTAGATCAACACTAGACTGTGCTGCAGACTCTAATTAGATAAACACTAGACTGTGCTGCAGACTCTGATTAGATCAACACTAGACTGTGCTGCAGACTCTAATTAGATAAACACTAGACTGTGCTGCAGACTCTAATTAGATAAACACTAGACTGTGCTGCAGACTCTAATTAGATAAACACTAGACTGTGCTGCAGACTCTAATTAGATAAACACTAGACTGTGCTGCAGACTCTAATTAGATCAACACTAGACTGTGCTGCAGACTCTAATTAGATCAACACTAGACTGTGCTGCAGACTCTAATTAGATAAACACTAGACTGTGCTGCAGACTCTAATTAGATAAACACTAGACTGTGCTGCAGACTCTAATTAGATCAACACTAGACTGTGCTGCAGACTCTAATTAGATAAACACTAGACTGTGCTGCAGACTCTGATTAGATCAACACTAGACTGTGCTGCAGACTCTAATTAGATAAACACTAGACTGTGCTGCAGACTCTAATTAGATAAACACTAGACTGCAGACTCTAATTAGATCAACACTAGACTGTGCTGCAGACTCTAATTAGATAAACACTAGACTGTGCTGCAGACTCTAATTAGATAAACACTAGACTGCAGACTCTAATTAGATCAACACTAGACTGTGCTGCAGACTCTAATTAGATAAACACTAGACTGACATTCATCTTTGTTTGATCAAGAGTAACCTTTTATATATATATGTATATATTATTATTTTAATTATTATTATTATTGTGTCAAATAAAAACAAAGGTTATTTGAATGATTTCCTTGGCGTTTCTCTAGTTTTCAAGAGAAGAAAATCGATTAAAATCGTAAATCGGATTTAAAATAAATAAATTGGAGATTTCATTTTTAGGCCATATCGCCCCGGCCCTAGTGCAGACTCTGATTAGATAAACACTAGAGAGACGGAGAGATAGGGAAAGAGGAGAGAGAGAGACAAGGGAGATAGAAGGAGAGACAAGGGAGATAGGAGGAGAGATAGGGAGAGAGATGGAGAGATAGGGAAAGAGGAGAGAGAGACAAGGGAGATAGGAGAGACAGATAGGGAGAGAGATGGAGAGACAGAGAGGTGGGGAGATAGAAAGACGGAGCTTCCTGAGGACACAGAGACACTGTCCCCTCTGCCCCTCTGCCAGCCGTGGACACTTGGATGACATGCAGCATTAGACTGGCTGTGCCAACTGTGTTGGGCTCGGAAATGTGGCCTAATGAGCTTACTAGCTATATATAGCGTGAGAACAAGACACAGGCAAGGCCATTGTTAAAAAATGATATAGGGCAAGGCAAACGATTATTAAGGATTAGCTCCAGTTGATCAGGAATTCACGTCGTGGCGACGGCTGGAACTCTTTAGATGCAACGATTTTCGTTAAATGATAAAAAAATAGAATAGTACACACACACACACACACATGTACACACACACAATTCTAAGAGCGAAAAAGGGAGAACGTGTGCAACTCCAAAAGACCACGGCACTCTTACTTACACATGCAGTATGTGTGTTAAACACGGCCTTAAAAGGCTTAAACGCACACGTTTGGGATGCAGCACAACAACAACCCACACGTCATCGCAGCCTACCTGGTCTTCAGCGGGGTCAGGGGTCGCCGAGGTCTCATTCTACAAGCAAAGTTCAATCTTAGCATAGAGAATGTGTACCATCATATGTTTTCATAATAATAAAACTTTCAAAATTCGAATAGGGGCAAATAAAAACACACATGTTTATATTACTTATTTAGGAGGAGAAAATAATTGCCAGCGCTCAAACGCAGCTTCTATATGGTATCTACTGTTGACCTTGTATCCCCTCCCTCCTCAAGGACACAAGCCCCCAGAATAGGTACAGTATATCGTAGGTCATTCAATTCAACTGAAAAACAAAAACATGACCCCCGGTTTAAAAACATCACCGGACTTTAAAAAACATGACCAGACTTAGAAACATCACGTAGCTTAAAAGTCCATTATCTTGCTCTCATAATCACCGGAAAGCCAAATAAAGTGTGATTACTTTCCCAGCCCTAGTTACGCCTCCTTACTGTACAGTGCGTCAGAGAGACGGCAGCAGCAGCAGTAACCCTGAACGTGACTCGTGGGGGATCACACAGCGTGTGCCAGGAGGTCGGTCACGGGCGGCGCGTCAGGAGAACCGGCCAGGCCTCTCTTCCACCAGCCGTCACAGGGCCTGCCCGCCCGCCTGCTAGTGTTGTCAAAAATATCGATACATATCGATTCTGAATATTTAAAACGGTTTCAATACTCATTTCCCGAAAAATATCGATATTTAATTATTCATTTTTATTTATTTTTTTATTGTATAAGGAGGTTGCATTGTTCATTTCAATACCTGTAATAGTACAGTAGTCCACACACACACACACACACACACACACACACACACACACACACACACACACACACACACACACACACACACACACATGTATTGTGCATTCAGTTAAGTTGGAATATGACTGTAATACAAACAGTTCAGTTTGTCAGGTACATGCAACACAGATTACAGTGTTGACATCTGTCTGCTTGAGAAAACACCATGTTCTGCAATAAAAATGATTGAAGTGAGATGAACAGTTATTTTTAAATGTGTGATCTAAAGATAAACAAAGGGTTTTAAAAGTGTTATATTTATCTTCTCTTATAGTACCAGAGAGAAGCTGAGGAGAATCAACCAGCGACAAAAGCAAAAAAAAAATAATAATAATAATAATAATAAAGTTTACATTTTAAGATTGAACCTTTTTCCCTGTGGTATCGAAAATGGTATGGAATATCGATACTTTTCAAGGTATCGTATCGAAGTTCGAAATTCCAGTATGGTGACAACACTAGCCGGGACAATAAGCTGTAACGCTAGGCTGCGGCCCGACCGTTAAACATACATGACGGGGGGAGGAGCGGGGCTGCCGGGGCCACAGCTGTATACTTGGCCCCAGGAGCTGCGGCCCCAGGAGGAGCTCTGAGAAACAACACTGAGTCCTGCACTCGCTCGCCCCCCACCACAGCTTCTATCCCCAGGCCATCAGGATGCTCAATGACAAGGACACTATGTAACATAAAATAGTAAATAAATGGTAAATGGCTGCATTTATATAGCAGCTTTTATCCAAAGCGCTTTACAATTTGTTCCTCACATTTGACCCGTTCACTCACACACAACCCAATCATCTACACTCACTGCACACACATCCACATGTACAGTACATACACACTCACTTTAAACAAACACTCACCTTACCACTCACTTTACTCACTTTATATTTATCTATTATTAAAGCGATTTGCACTACATTCATATCTCATTAGCACCCTGCCCTAAGTTTTGTACCTCATCTCATTGCTGCATTGTACCTCACTGTTACTCATTTTACTCTGTATTGTATATTGACCGAACATTCCTTTACTTACTTTTCTTTTACTGTATGTAGCACACCCAGGGGCTCATACAGAAACAAGCATTTCATGATAAAGTACTATTCTGTATTTTATTATGACAAATAATAAACAAACTTGAAACACACTGTTCCCCACATGCTCTGTCTGTCTCTGTCCATCTGTCTTTGTCCATCTGTCTTTGTCCATCTCATGCTTCATAATTATAACTACCTACCTCATACTAAAGTCGACCCATATAACTGTGTGACAGGCAGCATGTAAAATAGTGCTGTATATACCGTATATTATACATATTCTTACTAGTGATGCACCGATGTGAAAATTGTGGCCGATACCGATAACCGATATTAATATTGCTGTTCTGGCCGATACCGATATTTACCGATGTCGATATCTCTGTATAGAAAACACTTTTTTATGATAATCAAATAAAGAGCTATTTTCCAAAACGCATAATTTCTTTTACTTTTGTAACTTATTTTCAGAAATGACTGATATTTTGAAACTATTTAAGGCCAAAACATGTAAAAAGAAGAAAAAAAAGATAATTTTTTTTTTTTTATTTTTTTTTTTAATATCGGCCCTATCTTGATATCGGACCGATACCGATGTGTAAAAAAACGGCCATATCGGCCGATATTATATCGGCGGCCGATATATCGTGCATCACGAATTCTTACCATATATATCCACATCAGTCTGTACATACCTGCATATAATCCTTTTTACATATATGTTAGATACTATATCTGTACATATCCCTTACATACTCTTACTAGTTACACTGCTGGTCAGTATGACTTACTACCATAGTGTCTTTATACCTGTATCACTGTACATATTAATACAACTCTGTACATCGGATTAGCAGCACTATTACCCAGGCCAGTAGTACCAATTTTGATATTTTAATCACCTGTACATTGTATATTATTACTGGGGCTGTCTTAAATACTTCGAAGCTTCGTTCGATGGGCATGGGATTCGAATGGGAAAATAAAATTCTAATATATAAAAAATATATATATATATTATTATTATTATTATAATTTTGTTTTGAAAAATCAACTCTGCCTCTCTTTGTTAACTACAACAAGCAATGCTGTTTGTTATTTAAGACGAGGTCGGACTCGGCACTGACAGATTTGTGTTCATTGTGCTGCTTATATAAAGCCTCAAATGACGGCTTACAATATTTCATGAAAGCAAAGTGTTTTTTTTGTCTAAGATTTAAAAACGTTTAAACTTTACAGCACTGACAAAGTTGAACAAAGTGCTTTACAAGTCCCACAAAACATAATTTTTTTTGTATTATTATTATTTTTTATAAAACAAAATATAATTTTTATTATTTTTTTTTTATCTCGAAGCTTCGAATTAAAATCGAATCTCGGCCCCCGAAGCTTAGAATGCCAAAAAGAAATTAGAAGGTCAGCCCTAATTTTATGTTACATTTGCACTCTGGTTGGATTGAACTTCTTTTAGTTGCACTGTACCTGTGCTGTATGATGACGATGCATCTGAATCTAATGTAGTAGCAGTGATGCTCCTCACACAGACATCTGTCTCAATACCTTTCCACCAGCACCAGTCTGAGTCATCGGTTAGAGTCAAGAGTAGCTTAAAGTCTTTGCTCGTAAACATTGCAGCTTGGCTGTTGTTTTTTTTACGTGGTAAGCTGAACAGAACAGAACAGGACAGAACAGAACAGAACATTCCAGTTCTCCACTGTTTACGTTTTCAGGCTGACACAGGTCGTCATTGTCGACTTTATTACTTCCAGAATAGCTCAGGTGACTGTGACACGCGCACACACACACACACACACAGGACCGCATGAACGTCCCACAAACATGATAACGGACTGATAACAGCAGGGCCTCATGACTCTCCATATCAGCAGAAGTAGCTACTAAGCTCCTGAGTCTAGACTCTACAGTGAGTTGGTGAGGCGTCCTTGGGGGGGTAGAGAGACGCAGGCTGGCTCAAGGTGTGGCCGGTGTTAGATCTATGGTGCCTCTGCCAAAGGGAGAGAAACAGATCTGTCTCTCCTAAAGTGCCTCTGAATAAGACATGCATGTTTGGGGGACATGTGTGTGTGTGTGTGTGTGTGTGTGTGTGTGTGTGTGTGTGTGTGTGTATGTGTAACTAACTAGTAGAGCTGACCTCAACTAAATAAAATTCTTAGTCGACTATGAGGTCACAGGATTTGTCGTTGAAAGATCTGTAAACACGTCCTTCCTACTGTACATGCCAACGACGTGCAGAATGACGTCTCACCACAGACATGTGCTCATCCTTTCTTCAGAAATAGCCTGACTCATCCAGCATGGGGGGGGGGGGAAGCATTAAAACTACAAATCGACAGCGGTTAGGTGGCCGAGCGGAGATTTGTTCGTCACCAACCCCGGAGCTGTGAGCTGGATTCGCCTGTTGTTCGAATCCAGATCACAGCTCCGGGGTTGTCACCAGCTTGGCTGGCCGTCCGCACTAATACAATTGGCTGTATTAGAGGGTGGGAGAAGCTGGCGGGGTGGGTCCGGGTCGTTGTAAACAGCGACTCCTACAGTTCGGTCGGGGCGCCTGCTAAGCGCGGATAGGACTTGAGGGGGATAGTGTGATCCTCCCACACGCTACGCCCTCTCAGTGAGAATCCGCGCTGCCAGGTGAAAAGAAGCGGTGATTGGCTGGACGTGTGTCGGAGGAAGCACGTGATAGCCTCCACTCTCCCAGATGATCTGACTGTGGGGGGTAAGTGCGCAGCGACCAGGAAGGGATTGGGAATTGGCATACGACTAACATTGGGATGGGAGAAAATCGGAGGAAAATGGAGGGGGAAAAAGATCAATAATAAAAAAAAAAAAGTACAAATCGACAAGCTAAGTCTTGGTGGACTAAGAGCAAAATCGACTAATTTACCAAATCACCTAAGAGGGGGCTCAACTGGAGGGATCTAAACCTACAAACCACCATGTAGGCCACGACATGGAACACACAATGCCTGTGATGTCAATCAGACCAGGGTGGGTCGATTTATAATTAATTAAAACCCAATTACTTCACTTAGTGTTTGTTTCAGTCCAAGCAGAGAGCGAGGCGGGTTGAGGCTTGAACTCTTAACCCACAAGATAATTCTGTCCCAGTGAACGTATTTTGTCATTTGTATGAGGGTGGGTGTCTTGGTCTAGTGGTGAGAGCTGTGTTTGTATCAGGGTGGGTGTCTTGGTCTAGTGGTGAGAGCTGTGTTTGTATCAGGGTGGGTGTCTTAGTCTAGTGGTGAGAGCTGTGTTTGTATCAGGGTGGGTGTCTTGGTCTAGTGGTGAGAGCTGTGTTTGTATCAGGGTGGGTGTCTTAGTCTAGTAGTGAGGGCTGTGTTTGTATCAGGGTGGGTGTCTTAGTCTAGTGGTGAGAGCTGTGTTTGTATCAGGGTGGGTGTCTTAGTCTAGTGGTGAGAGCTGTGTTTGTATCAGGGTGGGTGGTTTAGTCTAGTGGTGAGAGCTGTGTTTGTATCAGGGTGGGTGGGTGTCTTAGTCTAGTTAGTAGTGAGGGCTGTGTTTGTATCAGGGTGGGTGTCTTAGTCTAGTGGTGAGAGCTGTGTTTGTATCAGGGTGGGTGTCTTAGTCTAGTGGTGAGAGCTGTGTTTGTATCAGGGTGGGTGTCTTAGTCTAGTGGTGAGAGCTGTGTTTGTATCAGGGTGGGTGTCTTAGTCTAGTGGTGAGAGCTGTGTTTGTATCAGGGTGGGTGTCTTAGTCTAGTAGTGAGAGCTGTGTTTGTATCAGGGTGGGTGACTGTCTTAGTCTAGTGGTGAGAGCTGTGTTTGTATCAGGGTGGGTGTCTTAGTCTAGTGGTGAGAGCTGTGTTTGTATCAGGGTGGGTGTCTTAGTCTAGTAGTGAGAGCTGTGTTTGTATCAGGGTGGGTGTCTTAGTCTAGTAGTGAGAGCTGTGTTTGTATCAGGGTGGGTGTCTTAGTCTAGTGGTGAGAGCTGTGTTTGTATCAGGGTGGGTGTCTTAGTCTAGTAGTGAGAGCTGTGTTTGTATCAGGGTGGGTGACTTAGTCTAGTAGTGAGAGCTGTGTTTGTATCAGGGTGGGTGACTGTCTTAGTCTAGTGGTGAGAGCTGTGTTTGTATCAGGGTGGGTGTCTTAGTCTAGTGGTGAGAGCTGTGTTTGTATCAGGGTGGGTGTCTTGGTCTAGTGGTGAGAGCTGTGTTTGTATCAGGGTGGGTGACTTAGTCTAGTAGTGAGAGCTGTGTTTGTATCAGGGTGGGTGTCTTAGTCTAGTGGTGAGAGCTGTGTTTGTATCAGAGTGGGTGTCTTAGTCTAGTAGTGAGAGCTGTGTTTGTATCAGGGTGGGTGTCTTAGTCTAGTAGTGAGAGCTGTGTTTGTATCAGGGTGAGTGTCTTAGTCTAGTAGTGAGAGCTGTGTTTGTATCAGGGTGGGTGACTGTCTTAGTCTAGTAGTGAGAGCTGTGTTTGTATCAGGGTGGGTGACTGTCTTAGTCTAGTAGTGAGAGCTGTGTTTGTATCAGGGTGAGTGTCTTAGTCTAGTAGTGAGAGCTGTGTTAGTATCAGGGTGGGTGTCTTAGTCTAGTGGTGAGAGCTGTGTTTGTATCAGGGTGGGTGACTGTCTTAGTCTAGTGGTGAGAGCTGTGTTTGTATCAGGGTGGGTGTCTTAGTCTAGTGGTGAGAGCTGTGTTTGTATCAGGGTGGGTGTCTTGGTCTAGTGGTGAGAGCTGTGTTTGTATCAGGGTGGGTGACTTAGTCTAGTAGTGAGAGCTGTGTTTGTATCAGGGTGGGTGTCTTAGTCTAGTGGTGAGAGCTGTGTTTGTATCAGAGTGGGTGTCTTAGTCTAGTAGTGAGAGCTGTGTTTGTATCAGGGTGGGTGTCTTAGTCTAGTAGTGAGAGCTGTGTTTGTATCAGGGTGAGTGTCTTAGTCTAGTAGTGAGAGCTGTGTTTGTATCAGGGTGGGTGACTGTCTTAGTCTAGTAGTGAGAGCTGTGTTTGTATCAGGGTGGGTGACTGTCTTAGTCTAGTAGTGAGAGCTGTGTTTGTATCAGGGTGAGTGTCTTAGTCTAGTAGTGAGAGCTGTGTTAGTATCAGGGTGGGTGTCTTAGTCTAGTGGTGAGAGCTGTGTTTGTATCAGGGTGACTGTCTTGTCTTAGTCTAGTAGTGAGGGCTGTGTTTGTATCAGGGTGGGTGTCTTAGTCTAGTGGTGAGAGCTGTGTTTGTATCAGGGTGGGTGTCTTAGTCTAGTAGTAAGAGCTGTGTTTGTATCAGGGTGGGTGTCTTGGTCTAGTGGTGAGAGCTGTGTTTGTATCAGGGTGGGTGTCTTAGTCTAGTAGTGAGAGCTGTGTTAGTATCAGGGTGGGTGTCTTAGTCTAGTAGTAAGAGCTGTGTTTGTATCAGGGTGGGTGTCTTGGTCTAGTGGTGAGAGCTGTGTTTGTATCAGGGTGGGTGTCTTGGTCTAGTGGTGAGAGCTGTGTTTGTATCAGGGTGAGTGTCTTAGTCTAGTAGTGAGAGCTGTGTTAGTATCAGGGTGGGTGTCTTAGTCTAGTAGTAAGAGCTGTGTTTGTATCAGGGTGGGTGTCTTGGTCTAGTGGTGAGAGCTGTGTTTGTATCAGGGTGGGTGTCTTGGTCTAGTAGTGAGAACACTTTCCTACCACCACAAACACTGTTAGTTTGACTCCTGATCACGATCTTCTTTTTTTGGATTTTCGCAGATACGAAACGTAAATAATTACTATATATAACAAAACGTACACTATATGTACCTTTTTTCCTGTGGTCGATTAAGTACTTTTTTTAAAAGTTTTCTGATGAGACCGTGTTGGAGGTGGACGTGCTGCCCTCGAGGACGCTCGGGCAGGGAGGGGGGAGGCGCTCGGGCAGGGAGGGGGGGAGGCGCTCGGGCAGGGAGGGGGGGAGGCGCTCGGGCAGGGAGGGGGGGAGGCGCTCGGGCAGGGAGGGGGGGAGGCGCTCGGGCAGGGAGGGGGGGAGGCGCTCGGGCAGGGAGGGGGGGAGGCGCTCGGGCAGGGAGGGGGGGAGGTGCTCGGGCAGGGAGGGGGGGAGGCGCTCGGGCAGGGAGGGGGGGAGGCGCTCGGGCAGGGAGGGGGGGAGGCGCTCGGGCAGGGAGGGGGGGAGGCGCTCGGGCAGGGAGGGGGGAGGCGCTCGGGCAGGGAGGGGGGGAGGCGCTCGGGCAGGGAGGGGGGGAGGCGCTCGGGCAGGGAGGGGGGGAGGCGCTCGGGCAGGGAGGGGGGGAGGCGCTCGGGCAGGGAGGGGGGGAGGCGCTCGGGCAGGGAGGGGGGGAGGCGCTCGGGCAGGGAGGGGGGAGGCGCTCGGGCAGGGAGGGGGGGAGGCGCTCGGGCAGGGAGGGGGGGAGGCGCTCGGGCAGGGAGGGGGGGAGGCGCTCGGGCAGGGAGGGGGGGAGGCGCTCGGGCAGGGAGGGGGGAGGCGCTCGGCTGAAGCACGATTCCCTCTGGCCTTTGAGCAACGTGTGTCGCGTGGATGCAGTTCCTCAGTAGGTCCGTTATAACTAGGGATGCACCGATCCGACTTTTTCAGTCCCGATACCGATACCTGGGCTTTGGGTATCGGGCAATACCGAGTACCGATCCGATACCCATCGTTCAATTAATAAACTGTATGCCTCACTGTGTGGAAGAGACTGGGATCATTCTTTTGTGCAAGGCAACATCAGGCTTGACTTAAAACATTACTTTCCTAACTTAGTGAAGCTAAATTTAACAAATTAACACAGATACAAATGTACTGAATTGTTATCTATTATAAAAAATGTTATTAAAAAAAAAATCCCAGATACCCAATCTAGCTATTTTAGTCATATCGGGGCCGATATCCGATATCAATATCGATCGGTGCATCCCTAGTCATAACTGATGAAAGCACTGATTACAGAGATCTGGGGGGGGGGGGGGGGGGGGGGGGGGCGCTCAACACGGTCACAGACACACAGACTTCCATTGAGACTAGCAGTCTGGACTTCTGACCCCCCGACTGTTGTCGCCTACCAGGCAGCTGTCGGCACGTCGGCACAGGCAAATAGTTATCATAGCCGAGTATCTACTGCGCTGAACTCTGACCCTTCAACTGGCCAGGGTCACAGAGAGTCATTTAGGGTCACCTGATGATGCACTTAGGCTGCGTTCACAGTACTGCAAGTGCTGCTCACTTCTGATTTATTTTGTTTGGCTGTAAAACATAATTGTGGTCAGACTGAGGTCACCTTGCTAAATAAATCTGACCTGTACCATCTGATTATTATTTAAAACCACATTATGAAAGTGGCCCAAATTCAGATTCAGATCAGATTCCATGTGATGCCGTTTCACAGTCGGCCGTGAGAAAAAAAATAACCAGATCTGAGTCACATTATGAGCAAAAAGAAACTGAGATTTGGGTCATTTGTTAGCCTGCAGTCTGTATGTAGCCTCTGGCACAGTGTGACATACATTCATACTTGGCCACTAAGCTGATGCTTTTTTTTTTATCCAAAGCAGTCCTCTGGATAATAATAATAAAAGGGTAAAAATAGCATAACATTAAATCCAAACCTCCCAAAAAATTTAAAAAGGGAAAAATGGAATTTGAGGGGGGAAAAAAGAATGGGCTTTCATAGGAGCCTTAAGAGATGCGAGTGCGAAACCCAGCTCCGCCTGGCTTTTAGGTAGTCGCCTCTCTCTTCAGATTCAGACCAGCAGCACCGCGACCGGACCGCCACGCTGCTGGACTACCGCTCGCTCCAGCACTGGTTTCAGAGGGTCGATCATCACTTGACCCGACATCACCCGAGCCGGTGGGCGGTCCCAGTGCGTGTAGGACGGTACTGACCCAGTGGGCGGTCCCAGGACGGTATCTGGGTCAAGTGACCCGTCTCGAAACCCCGCCCCCGTTTTCTTGATCCTCTTCTTTACTTCGTTACTACAGAGAGTTCCTTCAGAGGCCTCTGGAGTGAATAGACCCCGCCGCCTTATTGCATTTCTGTCGATGTACTTCTCATATTGACCCATAGCAACCGTTGTTTCTTCCAACATGGAGGACAAACGGGCCACTTTCTAAACATTCTGTGAAAGGCCTCTTTCGCCCTATTTCATCATGACGTTTCTATGTCAAACAGAATGTCTCATGGGGGGGGGGGGGGGGGGGGGGGGGGGGGTTTGCTAATCAAAATTAATGAGTATCTATTTCAAATTACTGGTTGTTGGTTCTTACAGTTCCTGGAGTTTGCTCTGATCTATGAAAGACTGCTTTTTCCTTTGATCCTTCCAACACCTGGAACGCCCTCCCACTGACTCTGAAGCTGAAGGCTCCTCCTTCTCTTGCTGCGTTTAAAAGTATGATCCCTGACCACCGTGTGTCGACTTGTAACCGTCTTAGCTGGTGTTTTTTTTATAGATTATTTGTGCCTATACAACGCATGGCGTATATCGTGTGCAATAGACTGCTGCAGTCGTTCTACCAGGCAGTCTGTAGTGGCCTAGCGTCCTCTTCTATGCTGTGGCACGCTGGGGGGGGGGGGGGGGCTACATCAACTCGAGGGACACCGACAAACTGAACAAGCCGGTGAGGAAAGCTTAGCTCCGTGGTGGAGTCGAGCTGGTCAGACTAGAGGGTGT
>NC_140177.1:5436924-5464572 GCF_963971535.1 Notolepis coatsorum
ACTCAAATCAAAAGTATTACACAATTATCAAAACCTTACACTCAAGGAGCAAAATATAGGCCCAGATTTGCACCCCTACAATGTCAGCCTCACTTTTTGCAAAACAATACACACAGTGATTTGCAAAACACTAAACACACTTGCATTACATTAGACACAGAATGTCAAATTACCAACACATATGAGCCAATTGGTTAACACAGCCATCAGATGCACAAACACACCATTGCTTAATTGTAGATACACAATCAGGTTTAAGCACTATAAAAATGCAGCAGGTGAGTTCACCTGTCTTCAACCAAAATGGAAGGAGAGTGAAGTACTGTACACAGAGAACGTGAAAATATACAATACATTCACCAAACACTACACAAGACAACCAATGATGCAGACTGATGAAAATATAAATGTTTCTCCCATTTTCCCAAATCAGTCAACATGACAACATGGAGAATCACAACAAAAAATTATCTTGCCAGATCCAGCTAGGCAAAGAGATAATGTCTAGTATATTTTCTGTTTAGATTTTTTCAAAAAGAAATTGTATTACTGTAATTTTAACCTGTACTGGATACAGTATTTTATGTTTGTCTGATATTTGCTGAGCTTACAGTGTTATGCACATAGTAGCATGACAACTGGGACATGTATTGTTGTGATTCTCCATGTTGAAATGTTGACTGATTTGGTTATATGGAGAGAACATTTATATTTTCATCAGTCTGCATCATTGATTTGGGTATATGGAGAGAAAATGTTATTTTTTTCATCAGTCTGCATCATTGGTCTTGTGTAGTGTTTGGTGAATTTATTGTATATTTGCACATTCTCTGCGTACTTCACTTACAGTACTCTAATCACTGAGAAGTAGAATTGCTAAATGTGTTTTAGGTTAAGCACAGCAGTGTGTGTAACTGGTTCAAACAGAATTAAGTCATTATGAAATGTGTGTTTCATATGGTAACAAAATTAGTGTATGGTTTTGACAAGTGTTTAATTTAGCAAAGGATCTGAGGTGTTCTGATAATTGTGTGTGTGGTTGTGCTAATTGTGTGTTTTGAAACACCAGGCCCCGTTTTCAAAATCATGCTTAGGCAATCGAAAAAAAACTATTGTGTGTTTCATTATATACATATGTTTCAGTCTTCTCATAAAAAAAATATTCGATTTTTGGGTCTTTTCCTGCCTTTGGTCCGCTTTGCATTCACATCTCAAATGAACCGCAGCAGGGTTCACTTGCAAGAGTGAATGAGCTTTCACACCACCCCAAACCAACCGGACTATCCGAGGTTCGATTAAAGCTTATTATAGGACACTGGACATGGGTATGGATGGCTCCAGGTGCTGCTGCGTTAAAGTGCACATCTTCAATATCTGTACTATTTAAAAGCACAGTGCAGGACACACTCAAAGGTTATCGCACCTCAGAGATGGCAGTGGACATGTATGACAGGACAAAGGCCATATGTAATGGCCTTTGGATTGAGGAACATACTACCAGCCAAAGGAGGAAGCAGAAAAGGATGGGCGAGTATGTAGTTGAGTCATCTTGTGGCACAAGCTCAGACCTCAGCTCAGGAGATCAGCTGAGACAGAGACTGTTCTATCCAGTCGTCGACAGAATACTGCAAGAGCTTGAGAGCAGGTTCTCATGAGTTGGATAACAACTTATGAGAGGCATACAGGCATGTTATCCAGCCTCAGACCAGTTTCTCTCAGTGGAATTGCTGCAACCCCTCGCCACACATTACAATATCCAAGAGGAGATCACAGTTGCAAAGTGTTTCCTGGTCAGGACAGGCAGAGATGCAGTCCCTACTATCCAAAGTGTCTTTTCCCTCCTGGATGATAATAATAATAATAATAATAATAATAATAATGCATTTGATTTATAAGGCGCCTTTCAGGACACTAAAAAAAAAGTCCACAAATCGGTGAATGAAAGAATTATAGGATCAAATGAAAACTACTTACTAAAAATGTTTAAAAGTACTAAAAACAACAAGAAATACCAAACACTAACAAACATTCAGCACAGACAATGGGGATGCTGACATAAAAAAAAAAAAAAAAAAAAGTAATGACATAATAAAAAAAAAAAAAAAAGTAAAAAAAAAAAAATGTAAACAATTTTTTTTTTTTTTTTTTTTAGATCCGGGGCTAGGAGAAAAACATCCGCCCCGGAAGCCCAGGGCTAACGACGCCACTGTGTGGCAGAGAGGGGGATGAGAAGGAAGCTGGCTGCTATGCTGGAGAACCCCTCCCACCCACCCACTCTACGATGAGCTAGTCAAGATGAGAAGCACGTTCAGTCACAGACTAATACACCCACCGCCCCCGCCCCCCCCCCCCCCCCCCCCCCCGACACTCAACTAACCGCCGCGGCCAGTCCTTCATACCAGCGGCCATCAGGCTCCACAACAGTGGGCAGGGACCACTGCCAGACATCCAACTACTAGGAACTTCTATCAGATCTGAGTGTGTCTGACTCCCACCTAAACGGACAATGTATAACGTATGAAGTATATCACGGCATACATACCTTATGCATGTGTATATACTATATAGGTACTTCATCAGAGCATATATTTAGCATTTTTAGATTATATATATAATATATATTAGATTAGATATTAGATTATTAGATTATATATATATATTGTAACTATATTTAATGTAAGGCAAATATAACTAAGAGGGCATACATACACCCATCTGCACCTTGACCTATTTACACTGCCTACTTACTTGCCCATATGCGCATACTCAAGAGTTAATTATATTGTTATATTGTTTACACTGCCTATTTTTACTTCTCTACTGTACTATAATCGTATGACCTGTATCATGTCTTCTACTATCACACATGTACCTCCCCTCCCCCCCTCCTCCATGCTGCTATGACACCTGAATTTCCCCAAGGGGATCAATAAAGGAATATCTTATAAGAGGTACAGACCCTCACCTGCACCTTGTGTATTACTGTTTATTTTTCTCATATTTCTATATTTCAGATGTGATATCATTGCCTACATTTATGTCTTTCTTCTATTACCCTGCCCATACCTGTACCCCCCCCCCCCCCCCCCCCCATGCTGCTATGACGCCCGAATGTCCCCAAGGGGATCAACAATGGATCTTATCTTAATTCTGGACTTCAGTTCATACTAGGGAATCTGCACCGAAATTTCGGCCGAAAATGGCCAAAAATGCCCTTTCGGCTTTCGGCCGAAAGAGTTTTTTCACCGAAAATATATCACCGAAACAGAAACAACCTGTAACCTAACGCGTGTTGTTGTGATGATGTCATCAAAACGCGGCTTCAGTCATTACATGCTCAACGTGAGCTCTTCAGTCTTGCGTTCTGCAGCCTGTGATAACTCCTCTTGGGACTCGGGGGAGTCGCGCTGTTTCTATGTAAACTCCGCGCGCAATGCGTCCAATAAATGCGTCTTTAACATGCTTTATATCCTTATTTACTATATGCCCGTCGCGGTTAATCACTGAGTGATCTAATATGCATATTCTTCAAAGCGAGGGGGGGGGGGATTGTGTTTCTCACATTGACGCTGTCTATTGTTGATAATATAATCTGAAGAGCATTATTATTATTATCATTCTCGAGCATACACGTCGCGCGTCTACTGTGCCAAAGTCAAGAGAGCACATTCATCTGGGGACTAGAAAGGTGCGCTCAGTAGAGCACAGATGTCCACATGTCTTCTCTCTCTCTCTCTCTCTCTCTGATTGATTGATTGATTGAAAACTTTATTAATAGATTGCACACAATTGTTAAGGGGATGCAGACCAGAGAAAGACTTTCATCTTGTTTACATCAGGGTCCCCCATTTTCAATTCATCAGGACATATATGACATACCAGATTTGCAAATACAGTACTGTTTGTGATACAAAAAGACCCATAATAGTGATTATTTATTATTTAAGTTAAGTTTAGCCATAATCATATATTTTTCCATAATCAGGTAGCTGAACAACATTGGTAAAAAGAATTCTATTCTATGAATCATTTTCGGCCTTTGGGCATTCGGTTTTCGGCCAACTGTTTCCTATTTTCGGTATCGGTTTCGGCCAAGAATTTCCCATTCGGTGCATCCCTACTTCATACCTAACAATAGGGCTGTCTTAAATACTTCGAAGCTTCGTTCGATGGGCATGGGATTCGAATATGAAAAAAATTCGAATAAATCATTTTTTTAAATTTTTTTGCAAAATCAACTGTGCCTCTCTTTGTTAACTACAACAAGCAATGCTGTTTGTTATTTAAGATGAGGTCAGACTCTGCACTGACAGATTTGTGTTCATTGTGCTGCTTTTATAAAGCCTCAAATGACGGCTTACAATATTTCATGAAAGCAAAGTGTTTCGTTTGATTTTAAAAGGTTTAAACTTTACAGCACTGACAAAGTTGAACAAAGTGCTGTACAAGTCCCACAACATAATAATTTTTTTTTTTAATAATATATATTTTTTTTAATCTCGAAGCTTCGAATCTCAGCCCTATTTCGAAGGTCAGCCCTAACGTCTATATAGATCGTCCACTCAGCGCGCTGTGGCTTGTATGATGAGGCTGAGGGGACTTGTCTGACACTCCGAGTCATTATTACAGCTTACACAGGGCTTTAAACATGGGCCATCTGTTCCAATCATGATCTACACACAACCCCGGGAGCAAGGCACACACACACACACACACAACACTAGGCAACCCCTTACGCAACCTATATCAAACGGTACTGATGTAAGCTGGCGAAAATACATATACACACGGTTTGTACACAAAATACATGCACACGCAAATGTACACACACAAATATGCCTATGCAAAACCCATATGTGCAATAGACATCCAAGCGTATGCGCACGCACTCACACACACGTCCTGTTATTAAAGATCACACACAGGCTAAAGCTTGCGAGAGTGTGTTTCTAATCACAGAGTAGCACTTCAAGGCAGCTCATCTCTCTTTATAACACTGCCTAGTACGTGCACACACACACACACACAAACACACACACACACACACACACACAAACACCAAGTCATCCAAACATTCCCTGAAGAACACACTCCACTTCTGCACACCCCCATACCCACTCAGTCTCACCCACCCCAGTCACCCACTCACTCATTCACCCACCCACCCACCCACTCACTCACCACTCACTCATTCATTCATTCACCCACTCATTCATTCACCCACCCACTCATTCATTCACCTACTCATTCACCCACCCACTCATTCATTCACCCACCCACTCATTCATTCACCCACTCATTCATTCACCCACCCACTCATTCATTCACCTACTCATTCACCCACCCACTCATTCATTCACCCACCCACTCATTCATTCACCTACTCACTCATTCACCCACCCACTCACTCATTCATTCACCCACCCACTCATTCATTCACCTACTCATTCACCCACCCACTCATTCATTCACCCACCCACTCATTCATTCACCTACTCACTCATTCACCCACCCACTCACTCATTCATTCATTCACCCACTCATTCATTTACCCACTCATTCACCCACCCACTCATTCATTTACCCACTCATTCACCCACCCACTCATTCATTTACTCATTCATTCACCCACCCACTCATTCATTCATTCACCAACTCATTCACTCACTCATTCCTCCACCACCCACCACCCACCCACACTCCTGGGGCAGCAGCTTCAGAGGTGGTGCATACTGATACGTCGGGGGCACGACGAGGAGGATCAGGAAGCCCGTCCTGCATTCATGATTCAGCCCACAGCTGCTCCAGTAGATCTGTCCTTGAATGGACGCACAGTACACACACATGCACATGCACACACTCCATATCAAGTGGCCTGGTGGCCAGTTATCACCTGCTCATACTCAGTCTTGAGTTTGACCCAACAAACACGTACGTGGTGTATATATATATATATATATATATATATATATATATATATATATATATATATATATATATATTTATTATATTATATACACACATAGAGCTGCCGCGGTATTGATTATTTCCTTACCGCACAAATTTGCAAAATATTTCCTACCGCCGCGGTTATTACCGCATGCACACAAAAAATTTAAAAAAAAAGTTTGAATGCATTTTTTTTTTTTAGTAGTAGTCTACTCTTTATAGCATATAGCCTGCCTCTAGTCTAAACGTCTATTTTTAGAGGATGACTTTGCAGCATGAATATTGTTTGGGATTCGGCAAGCACGCATTAGTTATTGAAAGTGAAACACGGATTCGAAGTTTCCACTCTGGTCGTGCGCCGTTCACTCGGTGTCGCGGGCAGGGGTGGTTACCCCCCCACCCTTTCTTATTATTATTACTATAAAGTTACTACTTTATAATAAAGGCATTCGTTTTGTGGCATTAACATTATATAGTTATACGTTCAATAACATCAGCGTATTTACCGGACAATAGCAAGGCAAGCAATACTCTATTCATATCTCAGTTCCTTTCTTTGCTCAGAGCGTGCTGAGTTGTCCCATTCTGCGGTCTGTTAATAAAGTTTTCAATCAGACAAGTGTATAGAACGAAGGGCTTTTATTATAACATTCGTTGCAGACAGTAAAATCATTATGTCTCGTTTAGTACTCCTTAGGAGCGATGTAGTCCACTCCGGCGGAGAGTTAAAGCTAACGTTATTAGCCGTGTTGTGATGATCTGACATTCAGGAAGTAAAAACCTAATACGCGCTTGCCGATTGGTGGTAACACACTGCATGACGCTACAACGTGTGACGCGTCTCTCTTCTGACCAATCAGTGGTCTGCAATGTTTCACGTGACTTTTCTGGTACCCAATAGGGTCGCTTGGAACCTCGATAGATGAGTAGGGTATATCTGCAGAGCCGCAAGCCCAACGAGAGGAGGGTAATTTATTATTATTATTATAAAAAACAGCGGTGACGCGGTATTCAGCCTACTCTGCGGTGGCCGTGATGTAACAGCGATACCGCGGTAATGCGGTAATCGCGGCAGCTCTATACACACAGTATATACACACACACACGCCTGCCTGCCTGCCTGCCTGCACGTGCAGAGACACGCGTCCCACCAGACCTGCTCGGGGGAGCAGCCACGAGGGCTTAGCTCTGAGCAGCACGGTGGCCAGTGAGCAAGTGGTTAAACCCCATTAAAGCTGTACAGTGAGAGTGAGTCTGGGACAGGGAGCTTACTTACTGGCCGACCACTCCGGTCTAATCCACAAAGACCACCGCTGCAAACACAAATACTACCCGGTCACTATCTCGTCTGGGGTTCACGTGCCTCCAATAATGCAACGGTTGTTTCGAGTAACGTCAAGTCTGGTCCCAGCGAGGTGGAAAGCAGCCGCAGGCCGCCCGAGCGTTGGTACATTGTTGTCGTAGCTGGTAAATCTGTCTGGTGGCAGTGAGCAGCATAGGAGCGCAGCTGCAACGTCACAGGTTCGAATCTGGTCCATAACCTTCCTTGCCTAAGGAACAATAATACGTCAGATATCCCCCTCCCTAAAGAACAATAAGACAGATATCCCCCTCCCCTAAAGAACAATAAGACAGATATGCCCCTCCCTAAAGAACAATAATAAGACAGAGAAATACCCTAAAGAAAAATAAGACAATCTCTCTGTGTTGCTACCGGCTTGGCCGGCCGTCATACTAACACAATTGGCAGTGTTAGAGGGTTGGAAAGCCGGTGGGTGGGGATTTTACGTTGTGGACAGCGACTCCTACAGGTTGGTTTGGTGACGCCGGTACGGCGGAAGCAGGAAGTATCGGGGGCAGCGTGAGCCTCCCACACGTTACTCCTCGCCACTGAGGTCGCTTTCACATATAGTTTTGGTGGACTCGGTGCAGTTCTGGTGGTGAAGTTGCAACATTGTTGCATTCTTCATTTGGTTCGCCTGCGTTCACATAGAAATCTGTCAGGCGCACCAAACCTTCTGAACAATGTCACGTGGTCGAAAAGGGCGCTTGTCTATTGGACAGTGGAAATGTGTGTGTGGCTGCGAGCCCGTGTGTGCGCGCGTGTGTGTGTGTCTGTGTGTGGACTGACCCCTCCAGATCAGCGGAGGTGAGTTTTGACATGGCATTGATCCATTGTTCTATTGAAGCACATTACCACCATCCTCTCGCTAAACAACTTGTACACCACGTTGTTTTTATGAGTGCCCACAAGTAGCGGTTTTATTAATAATATAATAAGCCGCGTTTTTTCTTCCTTCTTCCCAAGATGCACAGATATATAGATAGAGAGATAGATGCAGTGTGCTTGTTTTGCAGTGAATGAATGCTGCGAGCAGTGGTAAGGTAATAATAGTATTGACGTGGCATTGATCCATTGATCCAATGCCGTGCGCCTCGGTAATAATAATAAGCCGCGTTTTTTCTTCCTTCTTCCCAAGATGCACAGTTAGATATATAGATAGATAGATAGATAGATAGATAGATAGATAGATAGATAGATAGATAGATAGATAGATAGATAGATAGATAGATAGATAGATAGATAGATAGAGAGATAGATGCAGTGTGCTTGTTTTGCAGTGAGTGCTGCGAGCAGTGGTAATAATAATCACTTCCTATATTTGGTTCGCGTTTGGTCCGATGAAGCGAACCGAGACCGACGTTTTCAGGCGGACCAGAGTTCGCCTGTTTGGTCCGCGAACCGAGTTCGACACACATTCACACAAACCCGAAAAACCGGAGTATCGAATTCTGGTCCGAAAGTCCGGACCAAACAGCCCCTGTGTGAAAGCGACCCGAGAGTCTGCGCTGTCTGGTGAAAAGATGCAACAGGCTGCCTCCTTGTGTACCGGAGGGGACACGTGATGCAAGGCTTCTATCCTCACTACAGCCGACCAGTGGGAGGCATAGTCTAGCAACGTTCAAGACAGGGGAGGGAAGAATTGGAAACAGATTCGTTTTAACGTTAGATAATGTACAAAATAAACGTCTTTCCGGTGTTTTATTTTGAAACCCCCCGACCTGAAGTATTTATGATGCTTCGCTATCTGTCCGGTTCTGTGTTTGTTCAGTTGGTGTCTGTCTGTCTGTAGATTGTTGGTGAACAACTAACTTTAGGTTAGTTTTAACGTTAGCTAGCAGCAGGGATGGACGCCGTTGTGCAAATGCAGGCAGCTACAGGCACTCGAGGTCGAGGAAGAGCTGCTGAATTTAAATCGGCAGGAGAGAGAGAGCTCGTCAAATGTGGCTGTGGTGCGGTCGTATATAGGCACGAAAGTGCAGCTCGAACTACCTGTTGTATTAAATTAATTGATTGCTGTTTAACTTGTCCATGTCCAGTCCTTTTGATTAGCCCCACCGTTCATTGTAAACAATGATGCATGCAATTATATTAACGTTACTGTGTGTTGTTGTAGCTATGTTAATAAATTCTGAATGGCATTAACGTTAGCTGGCTGGCTACAACAAATTCTCACAAGCTGGCATCGTAAAATATCAACACCAGCCATGGGTATACTGTTTTCTAAATTGTGGAGGCTTTTAATCGTCAAGGTAAGAGGATTTGAAGGCGTATGCTATGGAAGTCCTCTGCGACTCCACTTTGTTGAAATGTACATAATATGGGCTATAGGATACCACCGCTTAATTCGAAATGTTTTATTGGTTTGTCATGACAAACCAATTACATAATCCAACATGTGTAAGAAACTAACATATTCCAGTTAACGGTATATTTTTTGAATGATTTGTTACGGCGAAATCAATACTTCCATTTGTATAAATTACGCTAACTCGAGGATAGTATTCCTGCCTGCGGGACCAATATTATTCTATGACAGCCCCGCACCCATTCCCTAACCAACCAATATACGCAACGGTTGTTCAGATTAGATTTGGGTGAAAGGTACGCATGAGAGAGAAGTCAGCATGTCTTCGATCGGTTTTCACGATCGGCGAAAATAAAGCATTATCGGAATTCACCAATCTCATATTTATACTGAATATCGGCCGATATCGATCGCTGGCCGATCGATCGGGGCATCCCTATTTAAAAAGGTTTAAACTTTACAGCACTAACAAAGTTGAACAAAGTGCTGTACAAGTGCCACAACATAAATTTTTTTTGCGAAGCTTCAAATTAAAATCTGATCTCGGCCCCGAAGCTTATTCCAAAAAATAATTCAAAGGTCAGCCCTAGTGGTAACTAAGAACTCTGTGGCAGAAACCACTGGATAGCACATGCGTAAAAAGCTGGTCTACGTGGGAAAGAAGGCCTTAGTTTATCGCAGAATTGTCCTTTTTGATCGAATAAAGCCCATATGTCACGCGTTGTGTGTAATTAACCAGTGACTTCAAATATGTAAGAGAAATTATATGTACTGTATGACAGATTCCTAGATAGTAGATACAGATGACTCCCTCATGCAAAGAGATAGGGGTCTGGCGTCTGGTCTTGTTGTTAGTCTCTGTTATCAAGATGGAGACAGAGTGAACCGACTTCTCTAAACAGATTTAGATTATAGGTAACTCTGACCCAAACCTGGACTATTACAATACTAGTCATCACACAACATTCTTTTTTTTCTTTCTAGTTGGAACTGTACATAGCCATTTTGTTATTTAAATTTCATATAGCGCTTATCAAAATAAATGGTTTGGTTCCGGTTGCCGACCGACCCTGCCGATTTAGGTGCGACCCAATTTATTTTATGAGTAAAACATTATTTTCTTTTTTTTTAAAAGATATATTTTTTTTCAATAAAGTTTCATAAAAATCTTAGTCAAACCTTTAGTATTATGGATATTAAACATGCTGGCAAAGTACATGCATCCATGTTGTCGTGAACATTTTAATTAAATAAAGAAATTCCCTATCCATAGTCGCTGTGAAAAAGAAAAAGAAAAAGAAAAAGAAAAAAAATATTCCCTACCTACCCATGGCCTTAACTGACAACCAACAGGAACCAAACTATTTAGGCCTAGTATAATATCTACATCCTGTGATCTGCACTGCACACTTTTTTCTAGAACTGTATATCGTCATCTTTATTTTAGTCATATTTTTTAACTATTTTATTTTATGCTAATTTTATTTGATTTATATTATTGGATGCTGCTATGGTTGCGGAACAAGATACAAGATACTTTAATGCCACACAACGATGGTTGGTGGTAATTGAACCACAACAAAGTGAATTTCATTCTTGTTTTGCTGTAAGGTACTGAATGACGTGACAATACAGGAATCTGAATCTGAATCTAAAACCAGTTTTGCAGAGACTTCCTGTTGTCGGCAGCCCACCACAATACCATGCATTCCACAGAGAGACTCGCCACAAAGCTGCAGTGTTTCTTGTGATGCGCTGTTTCATTGTCAGAGACATATCTTAGGGCGTTTTCACACCTAGCTCGTTTGGAGCTGTTGTTCCGAAACCTGGAGCGTTTACCCCCTATTTCGGTTCAGTTGGGCATATATGAACACAGCAATCACATTCTGTTGCGGAACAAAACAAGCGGGCCGAGACCACCTAGAGAGGGTGGTCTCGGCGCACTTCCAAACGACCCCGACGCGACTCGTACGCTGTGAGAATGCAATCGATTTAACAAACCGACACAACTCACTTGCCGTACTGTATACGCGCTGCATGATGACGCAACGCACACGCGCCCTGGACTGTTCCATCAGAGGGGGGGGGGAGCTTCGGTGGCCAGTGTGAGTGGCTACAGACCACTGCACTTAAATATAAACATTAGTCTACCTGGAGACTCAATGAGGTAATTGTAGATGTCGCCATAAGACTCGTGGGATCATTGTTTCATTATCCTGTTCGGCTGAAAGGACACTGGCCACCGAAGCTCCCCCCCTCTGATGGAACAGTCCAGGGCGGGTGTGCGTTGCATCACAATCCGTGGGCAATCTGCGCATGTGCATGGGGGATGCTCTGCTTAAAAACGGGCTTTTTCGCTGCCGATTTAGTTCCTATCGATTAGGAATGGCTCGCGCCGTGTTCAGGAGATTCTGGCGCATACAAGTCTATTCGATCATGTCTCCAGCACCCCCACAGCCGTATCTGCAACCACTTACATCACGGCTCTCATCCACATTCATTCATTTGCTCCCCCCGCTCTCCCCTCCCTGATTTCAATGTAACGCGGAGATTCAGGGTTAGGGGGGGGGGGGGGGGGGGATTCGGGACACCCCAAAATCTGACCAATGAGTGACAGTTTGCTCGCGCGTGCGTTTTTTTTGGTCCGCTGTTAACACAGCCGTGTGAACACAAACGAACTAATGGAATAGTGCAACATTGTATCATTATAGTCCCTGTGTCTCCCTGAATCGGAACAAAGCAAACGAACTACAGGTGTGAAAACGCCCTTAGTGAACCGTTGAGGTGGAAAAGGAGAAGGTAAGTAATAGGGCTGTCTTAAATACTTCAAAACTTCAAAGCTTCGAAGCTTCGTTCGATGGGCATGGGATTCGAATATGAAAATAAAATTCGATTCTAAATATATATATATTTTTTTTAAATGATTTTTTTTGTGTGCAAAATCAACTCTGCCTCTCTTTGTTAACTACAACAAGCAATGCTGTTTGTTATTGAAGATGAGGTCGGACTCGGCACTGACAGATTTGTGTTCATTGTGCTGCTTTTATAAAGCCTCAAATGATGGCTTACAATATTTCATGAAAGCAAAGTGTTTCGTTTGTCTAAGATTTAAAAAGGTTTAAACTTTACAGCACTGACAAAGTTGAACAAAGTGCTGTACAAGTCCCACAACATAAAAAAATAAAAATATATATATATATATATATATTTATAAAAAGAAAAAAATCTTGAAGCTTCGAATTAAAATCGAATCTTGGCCCCGAAGCTTCAAATTCCAAAAGAAAATTCGAAGGTCAGCCCTAGTAAGTAATGAAAAGAAAAAAGAGAAGAGAAATACAAAAAAGAAAAGAAAAAAACATACTGCAACATACATTTCCAGCTACACTAGTCAATGGCCAAAGCCAAATACTCCTTTTTCATGACATAAATGCCTACTGCATATCCTATTTCTGACCAAAGAAGTTGTCAGAGACATTATTCTAGGGACCCGCTGGTGGAAAAGGAGGTTTACGAGCAAGCAGTCATGTCCTTCCTGCTCCCCACGCCGTGGAGTTCTCTCTCCTGATTGGATAAAGTGGGGGAACGGTATACCAGAAATGTTATTTTCTGTTTACTGCAGAGCAGAGAACCATGTTGACTGACTAAACACTCTATATCAGCGATGGCTGTCGGAATGTAGATCTACACTACTTACACTTATTATATTATATTATATATTACCGTATATCTATCCACATCTGTCTGTACATACCTGCATATAATCCTTTTTACATATCTGTAGATACTATATCTATATCTGTGCATATCCCTTACCTACTTTTACTAGTTACGCTGCTGGCCAGTATGACTTACTGCCATAGTGTCTTTATACCTGTATCACTCACTGTACATATGAATACAACTCTGTACACACATCTGATTAGCAGTGACACTATTACTCAGTAGTACTAATTTACATATTTTATATCCAGTTTAATCACATGTGTACATTGTATATTACACTTTACTGTTACATTTGCACTCTGGTTGGCTGCCAAACTCCTTTTTGTTGTACTGTACTTGTACTTGTGCTGCATGATGATGACAATACATTTTAATCTAATCTAAATCTATTCTCCAGCTCCAGATCTCTGGTCTGCCGTCACTACAGTCCAGACGTTATGTGACCTGATCTGATCTGATCTGAGACATGTTAAGAGTTGTTCAGCTTCCTCCGAGTCCTAACTGTATGAAACCCTCTGGGTTCTTTCCTCTGCAGCATCAGCAGCACACAACACCACAACAGGAAGTCACCAGTAGTCATAGCCGCTCCCTCCCAAATGATCCCCTCCAGCGCCGTCTATTCACTACATTACAACATCGCAGACATCTTGGCAAGCAAATGACAGTTAATCGAATAATGGGTGATCATCATTAAATCCCAACTGTGTGGCCTGTGTGAACTGGGTTGGGCTGCGTTCTCACACTGCAAGTCTTCGTGCTCAATTCTGATTCATTGCTCGGATCGGATTTTCTTTGTTTGTTTGGCAGTTGACATTATTTTTTTTTATTATCTTTTTCCCCCTCCTTTTTCCGATTTTTCTCCCATCCCACTGTTAAGTCGTTATGCCAATTCCCAACCCCCTTCCTGGTTGTTGCGCACCCCCCCCCCCCCTACTGTTGGTCCGAGAGGCCGGAGACTATCACATGCTTTCCTCCGACGCATGTGCAGCCAGCCGGCAGCCAGCCTGGCCGCGCAGATTCTCACTGGGAGAGTGTAACGTGTGGGAGGCCGCACTACCTCTCTCCAGATCCTACCCTCGCTGTGCAGGCACCCCGACCGAACTGTAGGAGTCGCTGTCCACAACGCCCAGGACCCACCCCGCCAGCTTTCCCCACCCCCTAATACTGCCAATTGTATTAGTGTGAACGGCCAGCCAAGCTGGTGACAACGCCGGGAGCTGGATTCGAACACGCGAACCCAGCGTCTCCAGCGTTGGTGACGAACGCAATCTCCACTACGCCACCTGACCGCCCTGACATTATTTTTTAAATGTGGCAAATGTCAGATTCCAGTGTGAACTGGTCAGGTCACGCTCCTGAACTGACCCGCGTGCGCCAATGAACAATAACGAAGATGATGGACGTATAGTGAATTGATTCAGTTAAATTCAGTTAAAATGTTCAGTTTCAGTTAAATTCGGTTATTCTTTTTAATAGAATGGATCATCATTCAAATCAAAGGGTATTGCACATAAATAGGCACCTCAGATAATCCTTCAGAACGTTGATCGGCTCAGCTGACCGACAATAAATCAAAATGACACCATTCATTCACCATCGTATTCGTAGCCCATAATAACAGCATTGCATTGGCCTATCAACCGGTTTTAATAAACAAACAGAAACAGTAGCATGTGCATCTTTTAGATCAATTAGGCTATGAAAATTAGGCTGCCTCTAAATATAAAAATGTGTGCTGTCAATAGATACATTTTTTTTTACTAATGAATCTCACAATTTTCTGTAATTAATCTAGATTAATCTAGATTAAAGATAGAATTTTTCTACTTAAGACCGAAGCTTGTAACAGATATTTACTTGAGTAAAATCATGGAATTAATGTAAAATCAACACAAAGAAAGTATATTTAGATTCAAAGACTATTTTAATAGCTTTCTTTGAATACAGTTTCTCTCTGTGAAATACAAATGTTCAACAAACCCATCAACATTGACTCGGCTAGACCTCTTTCTTATATCCGCAGCGCTAAGATTTAAGATTTTCACTCCATAGATTAATCTAGATTAATTTATTTTAATGCTTTAAATCATTTAAATTAATCTCCAAAGTTAAAGCATTAATTTTGACAGCCCTAATAAAAATGTATTAAATAAGAATGGTTTGCTTCACTTCAAAAAAATAATAATAAAAAAATAAAAGATAAAAGATATATATAATAATTATATATTTTTTTTCCGACTCAGACATGAAAATCGAATGTGGAGACTGGCACAACTATTCGATAATTCTAACTCATCCCCAGCCATAACCACGTCGATGAAAATAACATGAACATGCCTCCTCAAGCACTACTGAATCCTCGCTCCGCTCCGTCAGGGGGGCTGGCTGGGCTCCAACAAGAAGACAGCCTGACCTACTCCGTCACCTGGAGGTGATCAGACCATTAGCGCCGTCTCCGTCGAGTTGACAGGTTGATGACGACCGACACACACCACCTGACAGCCAGGCCAGGCCAGGCCAGGCTCACTGCCTCCAAGCCGATCACTGTTACAATCTCCCATGTAGACAGCCTGTGTAGCAGACTACAACAACGACTGCACCTTCTACGTCGCCTTAGAGTTCATCATGGTGTAGTCAGATCAAAAATGTATGTTACTTTTCTACCAATCTGTATTAGAGAGTCTCATCAGATACGGTATTACAGCTTGGTTTGGTAACCTGTCTGTACAATTAAAGTCCAAACTGGTCCGTCTGATGCAGACTGCGTGGAAGATCATAGGGGTGAAAGGTCACCCATCCCCTGCAGTCTATTTTTGAACAGGCTACTCTAAGGCAAGCCAATAGAATAGTCTCGGACCCCTCCCATGTCTTACATGCCGAGTATGAGCTACTGCCCTCTGGGAGGAGGTTCAGAGTTCCACGCTCTAGAGTCTAGACTAAATAGGTTTACTCCAGCCACCCAAACAACTGCCTCTTTGAACTGCTGCGGTCAGGCAAGCGATACCGGAGTCTCATGGCCAGTACAGAGAGACTCAGAAGAAACTTCTATCCTCAGGCCATCAGGATGCTCAATGACAAATACACTCACAGCACACACACATCCACACTCATTTTAAACAAACAACTCACTGTAGCACCCACTTTAGACACCTAACACACTTTATATTTATTGGTAAAGAATTTGCACAACTCATACCTCATTACACCTTACTGTAAATTGTACCTAAATTGTACCTCATCCCATTTCTGCATTGTACTGTATAGTATATAGTATTGTAACTCAGTTACTTTTCTACTTTGCATTGTATATATGTATATATTGAACACTTTTGTCTACATACTTGAACTATTTTATACTTATTTTATACTTATCTATTTTTATCTAGCACAATCTCTGGAGCAAAAAAGAAATAAGCATTTTATATAAAAGTATTCTGTACTTCTGTATGACAACTAATAAAGAAACTTGAAACTAAAAACTCCTTTATTCCGATCTCAGTTAAACTTTTAAATAGTGCCAGATAAATAGCAATTATCGAATAACTGATATTTGGTTGTTATATTATCGATATTCGATATCCGATATTTGGGTATACTATTCTAATGTGGTGTTGCCAGACATCCTGCTGTGCAGGTACTTTACTGTATCTTTTATATTGTGTTTCTCCTCAGTTTGGAGTCAGTTGTGTCATGTCTGTATGCAGGGAGCGAAATAAACTTTTTGACTCACCGGCCAGTGGCGGGTAGATGGGAAGAGTCTACCCGCCAAGCATATTTCTTACCTGCCAAAATTTTTTTGATTAAAAAAATATATATATATATTTTATATAAAAAAAAAGATTTAAATAAAATATATATTATATAATCATACTTGTAGTTGTATTATCTGCGAGACATCGCCACCACGCAATAAGTCAAAATGCTTGCTATCTGCAAACAGCTCCACTGTCTGTGTGTATACTTGAGTAGCCTCCAGCTCCAGCAAGGATTCTCCGGCCCTGCAGCTAGACCCTATATTCAGCTAGACCCTACATTCAGCATGCAAGGATTCTCCGGCGATGCAGCTGGACCTATTTATAACGTTACCGTTCTTTTGTCAAATCACATTCAACATGCCCTCAGCTAGAATACGCATTCAATCAATGTTATAAGACATTGATATCAGGAGCTATCTGTAGCTACTGCTAGCCCGGTAGATAACGTTAAGACAATTTAGTTTACTGGGACATATGGATCAACGTGAGCTAGCTAAGCTAGCTAACGAGGGACCGGAGGTATTATGCACTCGAGTAGACTATTGCTGGAGCATTTGTTGATATCAGCAGCTATCAGTAGCTAGCCAGCTAGATACCGTTAGACAATGCCTCGTCATGTATTAAACTAAAAGTGAATAGTTGACTGGGTCATTGTTTAAACAGTAACGTTAGACTCTTGGAGGTCCGATATAGACTAGAGCAGATGGAAGTAAACAAGCCAAATGAGAGCTTCCGATTAGTCATTTGCTTTTTTTCTCATGAAACCAGTCACGTCACTCTACTGTGATTGGACCTAGTGCGATGTGGGACTTGTAGTTTTTTTAACGATCTCGCGGCGGAGAAAAAAAAGACGAGCGGCTATAATCTGTACTCGCACAAGAGTATCGTTATGAAGTTATGAACTACACGTCTACACGCCACACGGCGGGCAGCCCTCTAAGTGTCATGCGCCAAAGGTAAAAACAGCCCGCCCCTGGCGGGCGGCGGGCTTTAGTTTCGGTCCCTGTCTGACTGTATGTATGTGTCTGTGGCTGTAGTGTGGGTGTAAGCCCAAGACAAATTTCCCAGCTGATGATGGGACAATAAAGTGACTCTTGACTATTTTTTTTTTTTATTATTATCTTTTCCCCCTTTCTTTTTCCTCCGTTTTTTTCCCCTCCCAATGTTAGTCGTTATGCCAATTCCCAATCCCCTTCCTGGTCGTTGCGCACTCTACCCCCTACCGTCGGCCTGGGAGGGCGGAGACTATCACATGCTTCCTCCGACACATGTGTAGCCAGCCCACCGCTTCTTTTCACCTGGCAGCGCGGATTCTCACTGGGAGAGTGTAACGTGTGGAAGGATCACACTACCTCTCCCAGATCCTTCCCTCGCTGTGCAGGCGCCCCGACCGAACTGTAGGAGTCGCTGTTTACAACGACCAGGACCCACCCACGCCGGCTTCCCACCCTCTAACACTGCCAAGTGTGTCAGTATGGACGGTCGGCCAAGCCGGAGGCACCGCAGCCGGATTCGATCCCACTGGCTCTGTGGTGGTAGACAGACTCTTAGTCCGCTGCGCTACCCGGCCGCCCAGGACTCTTGACACACGACCGAGCCCTTCCTCAGCCCAAGCCGGTCGGAGCCAAAGCAACATAAGGCAGGGCAAACAACAACAAGCGTGAGCGAGAGGGAACAGCAGATGGGCCGCGATGATAATAATAATTTGTTCGTCAACAACAAGGCCTAACAAAAATAATGGTTGGTTTCAGGTTGCCGACCGACCCTGCCGATTTAGGTGCGACCCAATATATTTTATGAGTTTAAAAAAAAAATTATATATTAAAAAAAAAAAAATCAGTTTTTTTTTTTTTCTTTTTTTTTTTTTAGAATAAAGTTTCATAGAAATCTTAGTCAAACATTTAGTATTATGGATATTAAACATGCTGGCAGAGTACATGCATCCATGTTGTTGTGAACATTTTAACCCTTTCACTGCCACACGACAGCCGGTTAACCCTTTCACTGTGACAATACAGAAGGTTAGCCCTTTACTATCACACAACCGACGGCGATGCTCCATCATTAGCATCATTAGCTCCGCATCCGCGGAGCTAATGATGCTAATGATGGAGCATCGCCGTCGGTTGTGTGATAGTAAAGGGCTAACCTTCTGTCGTGTGGCAGTGAAAGGGTTAATTAAATAAAGAAATTCCCTATCCATAGTCGCCGTGGGAAAGAATAAAAAAAAAATAAAAATAAAAAAAAATTCCCTACCTACCCATGGCCAAACTGACAACCAACCTGAAACCAACTATTATTTTTGTTAGGCCTAATAATAATTTGTTCGTCAACAACAACGACAACCGGCCGCCTCCCTGAATGATTTAGGACTGAATGTGTCGCCGGCGTCTTTGTGTTGGAACGGGGTTTCGACTGGAAGATGAGATGAGATATATTCCTTTATTGATCCCCCTGTATTCGGGCATCATAGCAGCACGGGGGAGGGGGGAGGGGAGGTACAGATATGGGCAGGGCAATAGTAGAAAGACATAAATATAGGCAATAAAATGTCATCTGAATATAAAAATGTGAAAAGAATAAACAGTGTGTAAAACAATATAATTAACTCTGAATATAAAATGATGATGAGGGTCTGTATTGGTTATATAATATACTAGTGATGCACGATATATCGGCCGCCGATATAATATCGGCCGATATGGCCGTTTTTTTACACATCGGTATCGGTCCGATATCAAGATAGGGCCGATATTAAAAAAAAAAAAAAAAAAAAAAAATTATATTATTATTATTTTTTTTTTTTTTTAATCTTTTTTTTCTTTTTACATGTTTTGGCCTTAAATAGTTTCAAAATATCAGTCATTTCTGAAAATAAGTTACAAAAGTAATAAAAATTATGCGTTTTGGAAAATAGCTCTTTATTTGATTATCATAAAAAAGTGTTTTCTATACAGAGATATCGACATCGGTAAATATCGGTATCGGCCAGAACAGCAATATTAATATCGGTTATCGGTATCGGCCACAATTTTCACATCGGTGCATCACTATAATATACCAAGGCCGTAGTTCAGAGTGAAGCTCACTTTCTTTTTTACAGGTCTGAGGTGTGGATTGCAAACGCATGACATGGGAAGAAAAAGCCTCGTCATCACCCCTGTCTGCACCCTGAACATAACTAGGGATGCACCGATCTGATATTAATATCGGCCGCCGATATCAGTAAAATAGCTGGATTGGGTATTGGTAAAAAAAAAAAAAAATTATTTTTTTTATAATAAATAAAATAAGAAATAACCATTCAGTACATTTATATCTATGTGTTAATTTGTTACATTTAGTTTCACTAAGTTATTAAAGTAATGTTTTAAGTCAAGCCTGATGTTGCCTTGTTGCACAAAAGAATGATCCCAGTCTCTTCCACACAGTGACAGTGAGGCATACAGTTTATTAATTGAATGAATGACGTTTATTTTCTGTCTTTGTTTACAACAAATCAAAAACACACTTGTGATCCTTTACAATTCTTAAAAACTAAATATATTTTAATATAAAAAAAAAGTGGCTAAAATAAATTTTTTTTCATTTTTGGAGAAAACAAATTTGACAATGGGTATCGGATCAGTATCGGTATTGGCCGATACCCAAACCCAGGTATCGGTATCGGGACTGAAACAATGGGATCGGTGCATCCCTAAACATAACCAAAAGACTATCTCTCTGGAAGAGGTGTCATCCTCTCCTCTAGTAGCGACAGGTCACCTGCTCCTCCACCGCATGACGCAGGCAGGTAGGGGGCAGCCGGGGCCAGCCTCTTAATAGTCCCTCAAGCTTCCATTAAGACACCTTAATGAGATTTATCTGAGAGAGGTTGGTTTGTAATGTGCAGCGGGATAACGGTCAACCCCCCCCCCCCCGCTGAGCTATGTGTGAATGACTTCACTTCACCCCGGAACTGAACAACCGGTTACGTTTAGGGCTTCCTTCTATTTGCTTAGAAAAGTCAATTATGATGACCCATCTCAAACAAACACACTGTAGCACCCACTCCCCACACTTTATATTTATTGATGAAGGATTGCACTACAACTCGTACACCTTACTGTAAATTGTACCTAAATTGTACCTCATCCCATTTCTGCTTTGCACTATATAGTACTGTACATTAGTACACTGCATAGTATTGTATATTATATGGTAACTCAGAACATTGTACATATGTCTATACCGAACACTGTGACCTCATTTTCTTCTTCTAAATTACATGCTATACTATGTTATTTGATACTATCTTGTCTAGCACAGTCTCTGGAGCGTAACAGTAAGAAGCATTTTGTATGAAAGTATTCTGTACTTCTGTATGACAACTATTAAAGAAACTTGAAACTTGAAACCCTGCCCTCTTTTCTTGATCCTCCAATCACAACTGTCGCTTTCCACAGGTTGCTTTTTTTGAGGAATAGAAAATGAACTCTCTGGCCCATTAGCCACGGTAGGTAGCTGGTGAATTTACAAGTTTAAAGGCTGTTAAAAAAAAAAAAAAAAGCCTGATTGATTTTGAGAATAGAAGGTTCTTTCCCGCCGTTTACTCGTCTCTCTCAAGTGGTTCTTAGAGCAGAACAAACCACAGGCAGAGATTTACCAGCGTTAGAATTTATTAGGGACGGACAGAGTAATGCTTTCCCAGATCGAGTACTCGCAGGAATTACTTGAGTAATGCTCGAGTACTTGTTTAGGGAAATGTATTTTATTATATATATATTTTTTTCTGTTTCAGTGGCAAAAACAAGCACTATGTTTCATACTTGGTGGAAATAAAATAATAATTAAAACATTTTAAAATTAAATAAAAAAAATGTTAAGTAAGAAATAGTTTATATAGTTAACCAACATTAATTTTGAAAATCTGTGTTTCTCAGACAAAAACATCATAAGAACTTTCAGAAAGCCTAAATCTACCATCGCATTGAAACTTCTGCGTGGGATGAATGAAGCGTTGATTATTATTGCATGATATTTACTAACTGAAGCATTAGCCCTAGTCCAGGCTACCATCACCAGCTGGCCCTGTGGTTATGCAATATTTCAATAAATAAATAATGTTTTGCCAGCATATAAGGCTAATTCTAGTCACATAGTACAATACTGCAGATCATGGGAGTCTATTGCAAACACTGAGCCCCTTGTGTTCACAGCGAGTCTGTTTGCTAATGCAAATGTTCTCGCTAACACAGAAAACGTTTTAATGTTTCGAGAACATTGACTTGTGTGAGCAAACTAAATGCTTTGCTGAACACACCGAGCTAGAGGAGCGAGTGACCGAGAGCTTCACAAGGTCCCCGTCAGCAAAAGCCCGAGAGAGGCGATGTGATCAGAGGTGATGATGTGATCAGAGGCGATGATGTGATCAGAGGTGACTACAACAATGGCCATCACTAAAACGCTGCGCAGGGTTGTGGGTTCGATTCCCACTGGGGCCAAGAGCACTGAGATATAGGCTACATGTAGTACATCCATTGTTAAGCACTTCGAGTTGTAAAGGTACTAAAAAAAAGCACTATATAGACTAGACATCCATTCATACTAACTAGAGTATTCTTCACTAGCAGTGAATGAACTGACTATAGACATGCCTCCCGGGCCCCCCCTGTACAATACGAGAAACTACTGTACACCAAGGGAATAGTGTAATGTTCTACAACCCTGCAATATGTTTACATTCTTGTGTTAGGTTTTCATATACTATATATATAAGTTACTAGTTCATATGCTTATAAAATATACAGTTACATGATAACTCCCCTGTGAATAGGTTTACATAATCGACACATTCCTACCGATCACTCCCCCTATTTTATATCCCCCCCTATTTATATTTATGTCTATTTATGTCTCACTCTTGTTTTTATTATCTTAGGACTGTGTTGATTGCTAGCACCTAGGGTTTGCATTTAAATTGCGTTGTACCTGTTGTTACAATGACAATAAAGATCATTCATTACTAGAGTAGTATTCACTAGCAGTGAATGAGGGGGACTAACTGTAGACATGCTGGTAACTAAGTGTGCAGAGCCACAGCAGAACATCCTTGTCGACCATCCAAGTTCCACCGAGGCTTAATAGAAGCCGACACTCCAGACGCTGCAGGAAGAGGCTGTGGGCTAGACGGTCCAGAGGGGCCTAGTGATTCACCACACAGACTAGTGGTTACATGTGTGTAGGGCTGACCCCGACTAGTCCAATAGTCCACTAATCGGTCGAAAGGAGCCGTAGTCGACTGCCAACCTCTTAGTCGAATAATAAAAAAAAAAGTAAAAAATTAAAATATTTAAAAAAGATTTTTTATCATTCTTTCCAAAAGCAAAGAGGACTAGAAGCGTGGCTAACGCTAATGGCACGCATACCAGAGGCTAACTGCCTACGAAAACAGGCACAGAGAGGCACTGAAAGAGGATTTCACCCATCTAATGAACACACTAGACTAGACAAATATCAAGATGTATCCAATTGCATGCTTTTGCAGAGGACAAGAAGCCTTCAGTCGACTCCTTCAGACATTAAAGCACCCCCCCCACAGCCCAAATGGAATGATAATTTTTTTTTTAAGATTACAAAATATTATACTTTACTTTTTTTTCCTAATCTTTTTTTTTCATAGTCGACTAATAGTCAACTATCTGCACATTTCGGGCAATCATAGTCGACCATCCAAATCCTTAGTCGGGGACAGCGCTACATGTGTGTGAGTGACGGTCCAGAGAGGAGCCTAGTGATTCACCACACAGACTAGTGGTTACATGTGTGTGAGTGACGGTCCGAGGCGGTAGGTTGTGGTCTCTCTCTGTGGGCCCGGCCCGGCGACTGTCCCTCGGGGGTCAGAGCGCGCCCTCGTCACACATGGAGAGGTGCACAGGATGCGGTAAAGCCTCATTACCGAGCGGCTAAGTAAGTCTCTGCTTCTTAAGGATAACTGCTGGAAAGGAGCCCGGGGATGTAAACACAGGTCACCTGCTACTCAGGTGAGGTGGAGGGAGTTGTGGCATCTTTGTCCATCAGAAATTAGAGACGAGCGACATATCGAGCGACAACGTCGGTATTGGCCCCATTTTATTTATCTGCAAGATCTGTCCAATGAGCAAAACGGGGCAGATGTGAACAACTTATGTCTCATCGCTTTCAGTAATGTACAAAATTGGATTTTAAATACAGATCACATTATAACAACACTTGCAAATATCACTCGAGAACAGAAGATGCATAATCCATTATCATGATGAGTGTATCTGCCACACTTTTCAGATCGGTGCATCCTCTAGAACGCTGGTCTCTCCATCGACAATAAGCTCATAAGGGTATATTGAGAAAGCACAGTGAAGTGTGTTACGTATCTGGTAACCATATCCCTTACAGGCGTGCAGTCAAGGGCCCCTCAGGTCAAGAGTGATCACAATGCAAACTGCCACATGTCACCGGCATAGGGTTCTTTCAACGCCCCTGTCACATCTGTCATCTGGCTGGGTTAATAACACCCTAGTAAAATTCAAACACACAAGCAGCCATGCTAAAGCTTTATGGAGCTCTAGTAGATTCATGGAGTAGCAGCACTACCCAGAAGTGAGTAGCTAATCTCCAGTGTTCACTAGTCGAGCCTTATGGTTATGGGAAGCTAATGTAAACATCATCAGTGTATAGCTGTGTCTCGTCAGGGTTGGACAACTCACATAACATTCAATGACTCACAATAAACACGCCAGCCAGAGTGTGCAGAGCTACAGGCACGCCACGAATATGTCACAACATCAATGTTATCATCATGCATAGCTAAGATAGTACTTCTTGTGCCGAGTTCAATAACATAAACACAAAGCAGGCGCCGAGTTGATAAACAAGCTCGATAACCAAGAGACCTCTGCGTTTTCACAAGACAATGCCATTTAGTTAGTTCGCCAGACCGGCTCTCTTCTCACGTCAGGTAGCCGGTCCGGCCAACTAGCTAACAACAACAACAACGCCCATCACACCTGAATCTGTGATATGGGAATTCTTCTCTGTGCAACGTTAACGTTACTCATAATCTATCATTTATGATGAATTGAAAATGGGGGACCCTGATTGTAAACAAGACGAAAGTCTTTCTCTGGTCTGCATCCCATTAACAATTGTATGTATTGAGCTGTACTGTACTGTACCCATTCTGCAATCTGTTAATAAAGTTTTTCAATCAATCTAAACGCATAGTATCGATATTACTTTGGATCGAGCCAATTGAAGCACTGTGTTGTTGACACGGATACCCTAAGCTTGTCGTATTAGCCGTGTAATCCTCGGCTGACTGCCACTTATAGCAGATGCTTTTTTGAAAAACTGTCTGTGCTGCTGTCACTGTCGCCCTGGTTGCTTTTACCTGTGGGGCTAAACGTTAATAAGGAGCTAGCTTCGAAGCTAACCCAGTCTGCTAACTGTCACTGTCTGATTGATTGATTGAAAACTTTATTAACAGATTGCAGAATGGGTACAATACAGTACGGCTCAATACACACAATTGTTAAGGGGATGCAGACCAGAGAAAGACTTTCGTCTTGTTTACATCAGGGTCCCCCATTTTCAATTCATCATAACATATATGACATACAGATAGACAGTACTGCTTCATCTATACATTTATGACATACCAGATTTGCAAATACAGTACTGTTTGTGATACAAAAAGAGTAAAAAAATTAGCTAGCTTCGAAGCTAACCAGTCTGCTAACTGTCACTGGTTCTGTTTACCTGTGGGGCTAAACGTTAAGGAGCTAGCTGCTTCGAGGCTAACCAGTCTGCTAACTGTCACTGGTTCTGTTTACCTGTGGGGCTAAACGTTAAGGAGCTAGCTGCTTCGAGGCTAACCAGTCTGCTAACTGTCACTGGTTCTGTTTACCTGTGGGGCTAAACGTTAAGGAGCTAGCTGCTTCGAGGCTAACCAGTCTGCTAACTGTCACTGGTTCTGTTTACCTGTGGGGCTAAACGTTAAGGAGCTAGCTGCTTCGAGGCTAACCAGTCTGCTAACTGTCACCCTGGTTCTGTTTACCTCTTGGGGCTAAACGTTATTAAGGAGCTAGCTGCTTCGAAGCTAACCAGTCTGCTAACTGTCACTGGTTCTGTTTACCTGTGGGGCTAAACGTTAAGGAGCTAGCTAGCTTCGAAGCTAACCAGTCTGACACTAACTGTCACTGTGTCGCCCTGGTTGTTTACCTGTGGGGCTAAACGCTAATAAGGAGCTAGCTGCTTCGAAGCTAACCAGTCTGACACTAACTGTCACTGCCCTAATAACCGACACAAGAAAAACAAACTACTCGTACAACCGCCCGTTTCAAAACACACGAACTTACCTCTGCAAACATCGTTCAGAATGCTGTGTGTGAGGTGTCCTTGGCTGGCTAACCCCACCACATTGTAACGTGCAGAATTATGTATTATTTCCTCGTTTTAAAAGTGGTTGTATCTCCAGTGCCCGTCCTCCTCTCCTCCTCGGAGAGCCGCCATGTTGCAGGTTTACACGGTCTGAGGCGACGCGACGCCCCCTTTCTCCACGTCGCTCTGGGATTGGTTGGTGAAACGATGACGCCCGTGGCTGATTGACAGGCACCACTGACTAGCTAGCTGCTGCTGTGATCATAATCACCACTGACTTGACCCAAATTCACACATCAATCATCATCATTCATAACCACAAACAAACCCAAGGTAGGCCTATTTTTTCTAAGACGAATTTACTGTCGGTGTGCACTGAACATCTTCCGGTGCCAAATAATAGCATTAATAGTTTAGATACAGTAAGAGTTAACATTGTAAATTGTATATTGCATAGTAGTGTATATAAGAACCAGTTTCTCAGGAACCTAGCATGTCTTTTTTTTTTTACCATGCATATCTTGTGTCTTATCTATTTAATTTTTTCTATGCCTATTTTATTCTATTTTATTATTGTATTTTGCACAATCAATGCGGGCAAGACCACCTGCATTTCACTGTATGCCCTGGTATGTATGTGACAAATAAACCTCTTGATTCTTGATTCTAATAGTGTTAAACCCGGGCTCCTCGTAGGGTGGGGGGGGGGGGGGACCGTAGGGGACGGTACGTCACGTGGGTGAATGGGGGTTCGGGATATTTCACTATTCCTTCATTAATTTATATTATGTATACTGTTTTACTGATTCATCTACTGATTTAATTAAATTATCTTGTTATTCTTGTTATTTTTGTTATTATTATTATTGTTGTTGTTGACGTACTGTCCTCCTGTGATATCTTGTGTATTATATTATTATTACTACTGTATTGTGTTGTCTATTGTTATATGTGGAGAGAAAAAGGAGAAAATAAAGAACATTTGATCACAAAAAAAAGTTGAATAGTGGTTAAAAGCATTCAGATTTTTTTTTTGGATAATGGAATATCAACATTGATCATTGTATTCTTGTACAGCTGTAATAGCCTAAGTAAGTTACTGTTTTGATAAATACTGTGCTGTATTGAAGCAAATTCTTCCCATAAGGTCACATGGCTGACAAGTGGTGGCCACC
>NC_140177.1:5464772-5472272 GCF_963971535.1 Notolepis coatsorum
TCCACCATGTGACTTGTATAAAAGGGAAGCGTGGGTTCAGGACGGTCAGGCTTCTGGACCTGGTCCAAACCTCGTCATAGCGGCGGCAAATTCACAAATACTTCCACCATTTTTTTTTTTTTTTTTATAAATATATAACCCTTTCAGGTGTACGATCGCCCCTGGATCCATCATCCATCCATTGAGAACTTAAAGGGGCACTTCACCCAAAAGAAAAATGCTGATTTTATTTTGCACATAATCTCACACACATCTAAAAACTCTTGAACAGTTTTCCACACATTAATTTAGTTTCACAGTTATTGACAGGTAATTTACAGTAGTATGAATCTGGCCACCAGTGATGTCATCGGTGATATTGAATCCTTGTGCTGTGTTAATTCCAGAGGTCCACAATGGAAATAAGCCTTTTGGCTTTATTGTGTTTTTAACCTTGATGATTTTTTTAAAATGTATGTAGGGCTGAGCTCAAACGTTTGAACCTTCGTTTGTTACGTTGGCATTCGAATTCTAAATAAACATTAATTTTTTTTTTTTATAAATCTTTTTAAAAGATTTTTTTTTAATTTTTGTTAATTCTGTTTAAACCAATGGGGTTTTTCTTCACAGTTGCAGATAAAGATTAGGCTACACTAATATTATAGTATTAAAAGAAACTGATGAGTTATATTCATTAAAGAAAGTTGATTTAATTGATTTAGTTGGGCTGGGTCTGGAAAGTTGATTTAATAATAAAAACAAAAAAGACTATAATTTAATCAGATTAATCACTTTATTCAAATTGAGGATTTAGTTTGAGGATATAAAAAAAGAAATTAAAGACGTTTGTTCGAAAAACACTGACGAAGCTCGAATCCCAAAAACAGGCTTCGGGGACAGCCTTAGATGTATGTATTCCTGCTGGGCAGTTTTATATGTATCTTTTATGAATTACTGTATCAAATAAATGATCAATTAATGAAAGTATGTAGATGAAAACATAGCAATACCTTGTCTTACAGGGGACTGCTACCATTATAATTTAATTGAGCTGTAATTGACACGACACAAGGATTCAACGTCCCCGATGACATCACTGGAGGACATAATTCCAACTAATTCACCTGTCAATAACTGGTCGAACTAAATGAATGTGTGCAAAACTGTTTAGAGTTTTTGGATGCGGGTGAGATTATGTGCAAAATAAATCTGCAGTGTTTTTTGGTGAAGTGGGCCGGCCCTTTAACATTCCAGTGGTCACTTCAGCCCTGTGTTTACGACGCGCAGAAGAAGCTGTTGTCGCTCAGACTGAGACGCAGAGTGCTGAGTCAGCTGTCTGCTGGTCAGATGACAGACCACTCTCCTTCTCTCTCCCTCTCTCTCCTTCTCTCTTTTTTTCCATTTTCTTTTGTACACGTGCGTGTGTGTCTCAATCTCTCTCTGCCTGTGTCTGTCTCTCCCCTCTCTCCTTTCCTCTCTATATCTCTCTCCCCCTCTCTCTCCTTTCCTCTCTCTAGCTATGTCTCTCTCCCTCTCTCTCCTTTCCTCTCTCTAGCTATGTCTCTCTCCCTCCTTTCCTCTAGCTGTCAATTCAATTAAATTCAATTCAAATGGCTTTATTGGCATGACGCAACTTGTACATATTGCCAAAGCAAATGATTAATAACATAAGCATGGATAATGTCATAGTACATACAGAAATTATCATCATAAAATAGAACATAAAATATTACGGCATAAACATGTCGGGTGACTGTCACTCACTGTCCCTCAGTCTATGGCAGGCAGCAACATAGGTTGCTGCTAGCTCACAGCTTGTTGAGTCCTCCCCTAGTAGGACTGGTAGTTTTCCTGTGTCTGGTAATAATAATAATAATAATAGATTTCATTTGTAATGCGCTTAGTGCAAGAAAACCTTTTGTTATTAGTTCAAATTTTTTTAAATGCGTTTCTCTAATATATTTGTATTTTTCACAATTGGTGAGGAAGTGCAACTCAGTTTCAGGCTCACTGAGGATGCAATGACAGCACAGCCTTTGCTCTGCAGGAAGCCAGGTTTTCCTGTGCCTTCCCTTTTCAACAGCGAGGCTGTGCTCACTCAGTCTGTATTTAGTCAAGGTTCTTTTAGTTGTTGATCAGTCACCATGCTCAAATAATCTGCTATGGTGTACTGTCGATTTAGAGCCAGATAGCACTGCATTTTGCTCTGTGCTTTTGTTTGTGTTTTCCAATAGGTGATGTCGTTTTGTTGCTGTGTAGTAATTTGATTTATTCTGATTGGTGATGTGTTCTGTTCCTGGGGTGTGTTAAGAGAGCAGGTTTGTGGACTCAGCCTCAGGACCAGCTGGGTAAGGGGGTTCCTGCTGCTCCTCAGCTCTTGGCACTGCAGGGCTTGATAATGGTACGAGAGGGGTCACTTTGTTTTAGGTGTGTCCAAAATGTAATTGCTCTTTTTTGTATTTTTAGTATTAGTGGTAACGGCCTAATTCTGCCCTGTCTCTCTCCCCCTATCTCTTCTCTCTCTCTCTTTCTCTCTCTCTCTCTCTCTCTCTCTCTCTCTCTCTCTCTCTCTCTCTCTCTCTCTCTCTCTCTCTCTCTCTCTCTCTCTCTCTCTCTCTCTCTCTCTCTCTCTCTCTCTCTCTCTCTCTCTCTCTCTCTCTCTCTCTCTCTCTCTCTCTCTCTCTCTCTCTCTCTCTCTCGCTATGTCTCTCTCTCCCTCCTTTCCTCTCTAGCTGTCTCTCTCCTTTCTCTCTCTCTCTCTCTCTCTCTCTCTCTCTCTCTCTCTCTCTCTCTCCCCACCCCTCTCTCTCTCACACACACACCATCTCTCTCTGTCTCTTGCTCTCTCTCCCTCTCTCTCTTTTCCTGTTGCATTTACATTTACGTTTAGTCATTTAGCTGACGCTGTTGGTCTGTATGTGTCTCTGTTTCTTTCTCACTCTGTTCTCTCTCCATCTATCTGTCTCAGACCTGCCAACCTGGACGCATTTTGACATCAAAGTACGCTGTTACGAGTTGTTACTTTCAACTACGCAAAAAGAGGCCATTATTATTAGGTTGTATTATTATAATTTATTTAACTAAGAGATGTGGGAAAAAATATAGCTGTCTCTCTCCTTTCCTCTCTCTAGCTATGTCTCTCTCCCCCTCTCTCCTTTCCTCTCTCTAACTATGTCTCTCTCCCCCTCTCTCCTTTCCTCTCTCTAACTATGTCTCTCTCCCCCTCTCTCTCCTTTCCTCTCTCTAACTATGTCTCTCCCCTTCTCTCTCTCTCTCTCCTTTCCTCTCTCTGGCTATGTATCTCTCCCCCTCTCTCTCCCTTTCCTCTCTCTAGCTATGTCTCTCTCTCTCTAAAAATCATCTCCACCTACCTCTCCCAACCAAGGTCCACAACGTTTGGGAGAATACATTCCTTGGTGCTCTCTGAGCATGGCACCAACACTGCCAGGGTTAGGGGTTCGAATCCCACTGGGGGCCACCCATACAGAAGAATAATGCAGTCATTCCACCGAGTGTTACTTGAAATGCATAACCGATCTTAACCTGCAGATGACCCTCTGTGTGTGTGTCTCTCTCTCTCTCTCTCTCTCTCTCTCCCTCTCTCCCTCCCTCTCCCTCTCTCCCTCTCTCCCTCCCTCCCTCCCTCTCCAGGTGATCCAGTTTGCTCTGAGAGATTATATCCAGTACTGGTACTACACTCTGAGTGAAGATGAGTCCTTCCTGCTGGAGATCAGACAGACACTACAGAACGCCCTGGTTCAGTTCTCCACACGGTAACGGACATACACACACACACACACGCACAAATAATAAACAAACAAACTAACACACACACACACCAAGTCCATTACTGACGATGAACAATACAGTGGCGTGTGACTGATGGTGTCTGATGGTGTCTGGGGTGATGATGGTGTCTGGGTTGTTTTGGGTGCTGCAGGTCAAAGAGGTTGACTGGCAGCCTTACTTCACCACCCGTCTGGTCGACGACTTCGCCACACACCTGCGTGTCTTCAGGAAGGCCCAGGACCGCCTGGGAGAGAGGGAGGACAAGCAGAGTGAGCACACACACACACACACACACACACACACACACACACACACACACACACAGGCAGGGACACACACACACCTACACACACACAGGGACATACCGTAGTGCCCGGCTCTCTCTCATGCATGGCCACACACGTGACACGTATCAGTGACATTCTTTACATGCCAGTTGACAACATGGCAACAGTGGCTCAGGAGGTAGAGCGGTCGTCTGGTAATGTAAAGGTTCGATCCCGGCTCCTCCTGGCAGCGTGTAAAACACTGGATGAAAGTGGTGGATAAATGTCAGTCCATTTACTGACACATTGTGTTCTTGGTGCCGGACAAGATATGTCTATTTATCATCCGCTGCTCTTTAACTTCACTGTTACCTTGTATAGTAATATAGCTTAGCATAGGATTGTATGGCATAGATTATAGGAGTATAGATAGTATAGGGATAGCAACATAGCATAGGGTACCATAGTAAAGTTTTTTTTTTTTTTTTTATCTACTTTTTCTCCTCCTTTTTCTGTGATTTTTCTCCCATCCCAATTTACCTCTCGTGCCAATTCTCCGTCCTGATCGTTGCTCGCATATGCCCCCCACTGGCAGGTTGTAGGGAGGATAGAAGCCATTGTCTCTTGCGTTGTGACGAGCGCAATGTCCGCTGCGCCGCCCTGTACCATAGTAAAGTTATATTGTATAGTATAGGATTATTTAAAGTCTATTTGTTATATTGGCCCTCTTTTCTTTTTTTTATCCACTTTTTCTCCCCATTTTCTATTTTTCCTCCCATCCCAATTTCGTGTATCCAATTCTTCCCTCCCCTGTCTTAAACGTTGCTAGACTATGCCCCCCACTGGTCGGCTGTAGTGAGGATAGAAGCCTTGCATCACGTGTCCCCTCCGGTACACGAGGAGGCAGCCTGTCGCATCTTTTCCCCGCAGCAGCTCGAACTCTCAGTGGCGAGGACAGCGTTTCCGTTAGAACATATTCGTGCCGGTCTGAGTGTCCTGCAAGATTTCTATCCCCGGACATATTCCTGAAATTCCGGTCAGAGTTTTAAACAGCAGTCTGTTATAATCACATTTTTATGAGCTAACGAATTCCGTTATATTGGACATTTGTATTAATTACATCAAGCGAAGAATGAGAAATTGATTTGCAGAATCAAATTACTATCTCTCGCCTCCCAAGTTAGTGCGATACGCTGATCCAGCATCAAGCTCCCGCGCTGCAGGCTCGCACTGCAGCAGCTGTCACACGCACCCCCAAATGAATCTCGAGTCGACATCGCTTCACCTCGTTGTATCAGACACGTCACGCATATCATAATGTTCAACTTCACACACAGCAAACTGTAGTTGATCATCACATTGCCTCGTTTGCATGCAGAGAGCGAGAGGACGAGCCACATGCTCGTAATGCGTTTGTTGATTTCATTATAGCCTACATTTAGTTATAATCAATTATATGCATTACTATGTGACACGGCAGTCAACCAACAGTTGCATTATGATTAAAAAATGTCAACACTTACTCACCCCGTCTCGTTCTGCCTATCCGTTTTGTACCTGCGACTAGATCCCCATTGCATTGGAACAGGTGGACTTCTGCGAGGCTCGCAACGGTAGCAGCAGACTGGGGATGCTCTTTGTGGTTCAATCAATAAAGTGTACTTTGTGTACGTTCAATCAATGTTATCTCTCGTACATCATAGACGCTAGACTACTAGACTATAATGTCGTACCTCAGCCAGGAGAATTTAACTTTCCACTCGGGCCGCCGCCTGAACGCGGCGGTCTCTGTGACTTCAGAAGACTCATCTTCGTTGTCAATGTCATTATTATTAGACCTGCTTGTGCTTGGTTCATGAAATATTTGTTAAGTTTAGCTTGTTTGGCCATCTCTCTCTCTCGCTCGTATAGCTGTTTGTCGTTATTATGGTGGCCAGACAGGCTCAAAAAAAGAAAAAAAAAAGATTCACTCCGAGCGGCGCCATCCGCGCTTTATCAGAGTGAAGCACAATGAAACAAATGTAATGATTGTTCGTTCATCGCATAGCTATTAATTTAGCCTATTTAATACAATTCAAATAATAAATTGTGCTTAGAGGAATTATTCCACCGGACATTATGACCGGAGATATTTAAATATTCGGACTTCAACATATTTTGCCAGTCAAATACCGGTAATTACCGGCTAACGGAAACGCTGGGAGGAGTAACGTGGGAGGCTCACGCTGCCCCCGCTACTTCCTGCTTCCGCCGCACCGGCGTCACCAAACCGACCTGTAGGAGTCGCTGTCCACAACGTCCAATCCCCACCCACCGGCTTTCTCACCCTCTAACACTTGCCAGCCGGTAGCAACGCCGAGAGCTGGGCTCGAACCCAGCGTCTCCTGCGATAGAGGCGAGCGCCTTGCCCACTGCGCCAATCAGCCGCCCCCACCCTCTTTTATTGATCCTCCAATCACAACTGTTGCTTTCCTGGACAACGGGAAGCAACGGTTGTGATTGGAGGATCAAGAAAAGAGGGGCGGGTTTGTGATACGTCAATAAGGTCATTACGATCATGATAATGATTTTTAATTGATGATGATAAATGATCTTTGAGGATGACTATGATTATGATCATTTTGATAATGAGTTTTATTTGATGAGGATGATAAATGATCTTTGAGGATGACTATGATTATGATCATTTTGATAATGAGTTTATTGATGAGGATGATAAATGATCTTTGAGGATGACTATGATTATGATCATTTTGATAATGAGTTTTATTTGATGATGATGATGATGAGGATGATGATGATGGTTCTCTCCAGGGGACATGACGGAGGAGCTGGTGGCCTCCTTCTTCGAGGCGGAGGTGGAGTTTGAGAGGAAGGTCTGCAGAGACATGGTGTGCACCTCGCTGAAGGACGAAGAGGGTCAGTGTTTACACTCTCTCTCCCTCTCTCTCTCTCTCTCTCTCTCTCTCTCTCTCTCTCTCTCTCTCTCTCTCTCTCTCTCTCTCTCTCTCTCTCTCTCCCTCTCTCTCCCTCTCACACGTATTAGCAGCTAACGACAACGTGTTCATTAGTCTGTGTATGTTGTTGTCAGCTAACGACAAGGTGGTAACGTGTGTGTGTGTGTGTGTTCAGGGTTCCTGCGGGACCTGTGAGGTGCTGCTGTATCTGTTACTGCCTCCTGGAGACTTCCACAACAAGAACATGAGGTACTTCCTCAGGGTGAGTGACACGTAACACCCCCACACACGCACGCACACACACACACACGTACACGCACCACACACACACACACACTACGCCATGCTACTACAAGATGGGTGACTTTATCAGGTCATGTGGTCTCTAGAGCAGCATGGCACTAACACTGCCAGGGTTAGGGGTTCTATTCCCCGTGTAGCTCAGTGGGTAGAGCAAGGCACTAACACAAGTTAAGTTATGTATTTATTTTTACCCAGGGACAGTGCAC
>NC_140177.1:5477272-5544772 GCF_963971535.1 Notolepis coatsorum
TATATATATTTTAATTGTATCCTTTTCGAGTAATACACGATCACTCGAGTATAGCATGCGATCAATCGATCTGGATTTTTCTTAAAAATGCCCATCCCTAAAATACACACAGACACACACAGTGCATTCCCCTGGACACTGCAGGAGACCCAAATGTGTACATAGACACACACACCAGTGTTCATCTTGGCAGCTGCTCATCATTTAGTCTTGACTAAAAATACATTTTAGTAGTTTTAATCTATAAAATGCATTTTTGTATATATCTTTTATAACATCCATTACAGTAATTAACACGAACACACACGCACATGAACACAAATGTACATGCAGAAAGAATTTTACAGGGCACATTGTGCATTATACACACAAAATCCACATACATGAATCTGACTGCACGGTACACACAAATACACACTCGCATACCTAGTTACACTCAAACGTGGGCAGGCATCAGACTTTAAATTCTGTTTTTGTGTTTTCCTCCCAGACATCAACGTCATAAAGAACCAGATCAACAGTCTTCTGTTTGTGAAGAAGGTCTGTGAGACCAGGATCCAGAGACTCCATTCTGGCAAGGTGAGAGGAACCGTGTGGCCTGAACCAGACAAACAATACCACTGACCCTTAGCTGCCAGAGTTGTACCCTTCCTTCCTGCTGACTTGTTGTACACAACTTGTAAGTGGCTTTTGATAAAAGCATCAGCTAAATGTAAACGGAACACAGAACGCTGTCGTAGGAGAGGAGAGTAAACGCCACTGTTCCCTCTTGAAAACGACAACAGCTGTATATAGAAATTATCTTTGTAAATCGCCATGACAGCCTCTCGTCGTTTCAGTTGAAGCGATTGTAAAATCAGGTGATAATCTAAAAACCTGGCCTTTTAATCTAATAAACAGCTGTTACAATAACCAAACAAACCCCCAAATCCCTGTTCATTTTGACGAGCCGATGCCCAGTCCTTGAGACGTTCTGTTGACACTAGGGTTGGGTACCGTTCACATTTGAATCGATACCGGTACCCAACGATACCCTTTTTCGGTACTTTAGTCTCTACCTACCTCGGTTGTAAAGAAAAATTCCAAACTTCAAATAATGTATTATCATTATTATTGATGTTGAATCAAGTCAAATCCTAGGTAAGCGTGTATTGTGCGTGTGAACGGTGACGTTTCGGGGTAAGCGAAGCGTTGACGTCATCGACATTTTTAATTTTTTTTTTACAGTACCGAAATGTGGCACCGGTGGATCTCACGTGAATCGGTACTCTGTAGTACACGCGTGATTCGGTCGATACCCTTAAAAGTACCGGATTCGGTACCCATCCCTACTTGACATGGCAACGGAATAGTGAAATAGGGCAGTTGTTCTGAACATACATCTGCTGAAACAATAGAGCTCCACGGTGCACGACCCCCCCCCCCCCCCCCCCCCAGGGTTTCTCCACGGTCGTTGCCTCTGGCAATAATTCAATAATTAAAATGAGTCATTTTACAAGATTGAGACCCCCTGGGTGCGGAGGAAGCAGATTTAATTTCATTTAAAATCAACATAGTCTTAATATCGTCTGAGAAAAATCTTTCACATGTAGTTCATTTAAAATCAACATAGTCTTAATGTCGTCTGAGAGAAATCCTTCACATGTATTTAATTTAAAATCAACACAAATCAAAAGCAACGTTGCAAAGTAAAATGATGGTTAATTTTCACCAGAAGTTATCGAGACAGTTCTCCTGGAACCAGAGGCACTGCGTGTTTATTTGCTGTTAGAAATAAATAAATAAAACCAGTGTAAACCAAACCAAATGGACTGCTCTTTGACTTTAGTTGATTGGATTATTGTCTGTTGTGCTCGGCTGGAACAAAGGCCTGCATCACTGACTATCAGATACAAAAAAAACATTTTAATTAGCAGATGAGTGATTTTTTCAGATTTCATTATCTAAAGACTGCAAGTTGGAATATTGTGCACGTTCACAATTAAAAGACGGTAGAGATTCTGTGCTTGTTTTGGTTGGAAGTGTAACATTCACGGTCATAATTATTTGAACTATGTCAACTGAAAATACACGGGCTGCTCAAAATAATTTCAAAACAAAATTGTAATGTCTACGTTTGTCAAACCGGATGAAATGCGGCAAATACAATTAGGGCTGAACTGGATGCTCTATGGTTGCCTTGAGACAAACAACCGTTGTTAGATAATACATATCATTATATTCGCTGCATCTGCTATATGTTCTCGTCTAAAGCCTCCCCTGTGTCCCTGTGATGTGCAGGAGGTGGATGCCTTGAAGCTGGCCGCCAACTTCGGCAAGCTGTGCATCATCCCCCTGGACCACATCTTGGTGCACAACATTGCCCTACAGTTCTTCATGGGTAAATATCACAACATCGCCCCCTGCTGTTCTTCATGGGTAAATATCACAACATCGCCCTACAGTTCTTCATGGGTAAATATCACAACATCGCCCCCTGCTGTTCTTCATGGGTAAATATCACAACATCGCCCTACAGTTCTTCATGGGTAAATATCACAACATCGCCCCCTGCAGTTCTTCATGGGTAAATATCACAACATCGCCCCCTACAGTTCTTCATGGGTAAATATCACAACATCGCCCCCTACAGTTCTTCATGGGTAAATATCACAACATCGCCCCCTGCAGTTCTTTATGGGTAAATATCACAACATCGCCCTACAGTTCTTCATGGGTAAATATCACAACATCGCCCCCTGCAGTTCTTTATGGGTAAATATCACAACACTGCCCCCTGCAGTTCTTCATGGGTAAATATCACATCGCCCCCCCTCATGGGTAAATATCACAACACTGCCCCCTACAGTTCTTTATGGGTAAATATCACAACATCGCCCCCTGCAGTTCTTCATGGGTAAATATCACAACACCGCCCCCTGCAGTTCTTTATGGGTAAATATCACAACACCGCCCCCTGCAGTTCTTCATGGGTAAATATCACAACATCGCCCCCTGCAGTTCTTCATGGGTAAATATCACAACATCGCCCCCTGCAGTTCTTCATGGGTAAATATCACAACATCGCCCCCTGCAGTTCTTCATGGGTAAATAAATATCACAACACATGTGACTGCTTTTGTAATCGCTGCCCCTAGACTCTTGAACCTTGAAAGTGTCAGATCGTTTGATTTGCCAACTTTTAAGAAGCTCCTGAAAAAACTACTTACTTGCAGGAGTTTTCTTAACCTGTTACAATCTAAGATCTTAGAGTTTGTGAAGCACTTTGTAACTTAATTGTAGTGAAAGGTGTTATGTAAATAATACTTACTTGTTACTTCCTTGCTATATAAATAATACTTACTTGTTACTTCCTTGCTATATAAACAATACTTACTTGTTACCTCCTTGTTATATAAATAATACTTACTTGTTACCTCCTTGCTATATAAATAATACTTACTTGTTACCTCCTCACAATGTCACACACTCACACAGCCAGTATCCTAAACTTTAAAACCTCTAGTACTAAGGGGGGCGACAGTGGCTCAGGAGGTAGAGCAGTCATCTGGTTCCCCAGAAGGTTCCCGGTTCGATTCCCGCTCCTCCCGGGCAATGTGCCGATGTGTCCTTGAGCAAGACACTTAACCCCTAATTGCTCCCGGTGTGCAGGTTGGCACCTGGCACGGCCACCTCCACCGTCAGTGTGTGAGTGAAGGGGTCAAATGTGAGGAACAGAAATTGTAAAGCGCTTTGGATAAAAGCTGTTATATAAATGCACCATTCACCATTTAGTACGTCTTCACTTCTTGCTCTGAAGCACTTTCTTCTAGTCGGCAAATTAACTCAAATTCATCTCAGCTGTGGCTTAACCCTTTCACTGCCCCACTGCCAAATGGTTAACCCTTTCACTGCGACAATACCAGAAGGTTAACCCTTTCACGGCTACACGACAAATGGTTAACCATTTCACTACCGCACTACAGAAGGTTAACCCTTTACTATCACACTACAGGCGGTTAACCGGTCTGTAGTGTGACAGTAAAAGGGTTAACCGGTCTGTAGTGTGGTAGTGAAAGGGTTCATCGCATAAACTCATCGTCTCCTTTCTGTTTTTAACCCCCTAATCCATAACCTGTAAACGTTGAGCCCTCTCGGCGAGTGTGTGTGTGTGTGTGTGTGTGTGTGGCTCTCGCTCGGTTCCCACGTGACCTTGTCAGAGATTAGAGGAAGGAGGCTACTCTGATACCACGCTGGGCCTGCGGTGAACAAGCAGGGTCAGCGGGAGGCCGCCAGGTAACATGGAGATTAGCACCAGCCACACCGGCCCACTGCATTTTTGGCTGGTCATCAAATCCGGTTTAATCTGGTCATCGCAGCAGATTGACAGCCGCAGAGGTGGAGGGTTTAACCCTTTTCGGAGGGGTAATTCATTTTTTGGAATGTTCTCTGGGAATTCCGGGAAATCGATGTCTTTTCCATTGGCCGGTAGCTCTGCAGTGACACGATCACTAGACTGTTCACTTCACGGCATTCTAAATCTCACATTTGGGAAATTGTACACCGGAGAGGTTTAATAATATAGTAAGATAGGATGGAACCTGTATCTTGCTGTTGCGGTACAGCGAGATAATAAAGAGAGTACAATAGAAAATAAAGCTGAATAAATAAGAATTACAATAACAGCAATTATAATAATAAATACAAAGACATAAATGAAGCCATATTAAGTACATATTATGTGTCTGTAAATGCATGTTAGTTTACCATTTCACCATGATTTAACCCTGTTCAGATACTGTGGTCCTAGAGAATAATTTGCCCACAGGGACTGCTTGTATAACTTATTGTATCATTTAACTTAACTGAACATGTGTGTGTCTGTCCAGACCTCATGCATGGCACAGGGCTTAACTTAACTTAAACCCGGCATCATTTAATAATTTATCTTATTGTCAACAACAAAGAGACCAAAACTAACAATGCATTTCTTCTACTTACAAGTACAGTCCATCCAGCCAGCAGCAGATTATAGCTCACGTTCAGATTATGTCCAGAAGTCATAGAACTCATTGTTGTCACGTCTCTGTGACTTGATTCAGCCGTTTGAACAATAGAGTTGTTCAACCTTGTAAGTAGAAGAAATGCATTGTGGGGTTTTGGTCTTTTCGTAGGCCATGTTGACAAAGGATATCATTTACACTGGTCGTATCCTTTAACTCAACTTGTGTGTGTCATGCTGACTTCATGCAGGCTACTTAACTTAACTCTGTGTGTGTCTGTGCTGACTTCATGCAGGCTACTTAACTTAACTCTGTGTGTCTGTGCTGACTTCATGCAGGCTACTTTACTGACCATGTTGACCAACAACATGGTTGACCAAAGTGCTTCACAGTAAATACCATAATATAGTAAAAAGAACGCATAAACACAATACAAAGTACACAGAACTACAAACAAAATTACAGCAGCAGACTAATTTTTTTTTTTTAAAGCTAGGGAGAACAAAATGTGTTTTAAGATCGGACTTAACCTCTTAGCAAGCAAATTTAGGGACAACCAGGAGGGAGGGACTGGTCAGCAGACCTCAGAGACCGTAATGGGGTGTAGGGGTGCAGGATAGGGTGGCAGACTTCATGCAGGCTACCTAACTCCTCTCTCTCTCTCTCCAGACTTCATGCAGGCTACCTAACTCCTCCCTCTCTCTCTCCTCCAGACTTCATGCAGGCTACCTAACTCCTCTCTCTCTCCTCCAGACTTCATGCAGGCTACCTAACTCCTCTCTCTCTCTCTGCAGACTTCATGCAGGCTACCTAACTCCTCTCTCTCTCTCCTCCAGACTTCATGCAGGCTACCTAACTCCTCCCTCTCTCTCCTCCAGACTCCATGCAGGCTACCTAACTCCCCTCTCTCTCTCTGCAGACTTCATGCAGGCTATTCTTACCCTACCTACTTTCATACACTTCCAATGAAATTCATATGTATGTTAGAGTGATGCTCTGTTGTGAGGAGAAGATGACTTTTGACCTAAATCTAGCAAAGTTGTTTACCATTCCAGTTAGGTACATCGTGCCGAGGTTGATTCTCCTAACTGGGCCATTTTCATCTGATTGAACAATCTTATCACACTTTTTACTGTAGCCTTGCTATTTAAATTTTTATGCTCGCTTATGCCTGTATTTTTTACTGTTGTTGTATGTCCGTTCTATTTTATAATTTTTAGACCATTTTTAAACTTAATAATTTTAAACTATTTTATTATTTGTATTACTGAATAGAGAGCCTATTAGGATGCTAGATCCTAATGTGAAACACTGTGATTTACCATACCTTGCTATGCTCGCTCATGCCTGTATTTTTTACTGTTGTGAAGCACTTTGAACTGCAACCTCTGTATGAAAAGTGCTATACAAATAAAGTTATTATTATTATTATTATTATTATTACCTAACTCCTCTCTCTCTCTCCTCCAGACTTCATGCAGGCTACCTAACTCCTCCCTCTCTCTCCTCCAGACTTCATGCAGGCTACCTAACTCCTCCCTCTCTCTCTCCTCCAGACTTCATGCAGTTGGCGGGGGCGCAGGCGGAGCTGTTCTTCTGGCTGACGGTGGAGGGCTACCGGGTGACGGCGCAGCAGCAGCTGGAGGTGATGCAGAGCTGGCAGAAGGACGGCAGGAAGCAGCCCAACACCACCAAGGAGCTGCTGAAGGCTGCTGCGCTGGGCGTGTTCGAGCAGTACCTGTCCGACAAGGTACTAGGGCTCACCTCCATTAGTCGACTAGTCGATCGAAAGGAGCCGTAGTCGACCGCCAACCTCTTAGTCGAATGCAATAAAAAAAAATTAAATAATTATATAAATGTCTTTATAAAAAAACTAAATGTATCATTCTTTCCAAAAGCAAAGAGGGCTAGAAGCGTGGCTAACGCTAATGGCACACATACCAGAGGCTAACTGCCTAAGAAAACAGGCACAGAGGCACTGAAAGAGGATTCCACCCATCTAATGAACACACTATACTGTAAGATTCTGATCAAACTGGCCAGTATCACGTCTTCGTCTGTTTGGCCCTCCATCCAATTCCTCTGCGTTGTGTACTTTTAATGGTCCTGACGTCTCCGATACTGGCAGATAAGATCCTTATCTCCCCCGTTAGTGCAATCCATAAACCATACTAGTTCTCCACCGCCGTAAGAATTCGACACTCCGACACCGTGAGATACCTTATGAGGAGAAGCGTTGTTTTATTGCTATAAACAGAACCTCATAATCAGATGTTATCAGATGTTATCAAATTGTATCGTCCTTGAAGAGTCTATTCTAATGATCTCTCGGTGTGTTCAGATTGTCCTTTTGTTATTCAGTCCAATAGTGGTCAGGCCTAGTCGTTAGCCTGAACCCTCCTCGTGTTAGCCGAAGCTAATGATGTCGTGGCATTCTTCCTCCCCCCCCCCCCCCCCCCCCCTCTCTCGTGATAAGAGGAGAGAGAGTCCTCTGTGTGATCAGTCCTACTCGCTCTCGGTCAGATTCTAGTCTGCCCTACCCGGAACCACTGTCAGCTTTATAGGATCTTCATCATAACTATGATAGCCCACCCCTTTCTGGTTGTCAGGTGCCGCGTTGTCATGACAACTGCTAACCTTTCACACATTAAAATGCAGTTTTCTACTGTTTCATTAAGATGAACCCCTCTCCCTCGCTCTCGCTATCAGTGTTATGTCTTCAGCAAAACAAAACACCCTGCTCAGTGTGGTGTTCCCTCGCTCTGAACCAACCTCTGCTAAGCCAAACACATTTCTGCCCTCTCTGACCTGGCACCGTTAGATGCTACCATCTTTCCCCAATCTATACATCACATACATTGAAAAACCACCATTTTCTCTCAATCCCCCCTTGATTCTTATCACCCCTTCAGAATCATAAATCATTATTTGGTTTTTTAATTAATTATGCCAAAAATAGCCTGTGGTTGAAGCAAACCAACCTCGTCTCTCGTGCACAAGAAACGAAGACGGCCCACGGTCAACCCAGTGATCCTGCTGCCTGATGTCTGTTTGCGCCCCCCTTCGTGCACAAAGGGAACCGAAACCGACCACCAAAACCAACAACATCCAACGACTCATAACCATTGGAGCCCCCCTGTCTGCTCCCAATAATTATATCCTGTTGTTCTACTGTTCTCCCTCTTATCTACCTTCTATATATATATATATCCTTCTATACATATATCTTATATATGAATCCTCCATTTATATCTCATACTCCTAATCAATGAACACAGGACTTCTCGCTGTTGTCTCGTCTCTCGATCTCCTGATTGACTCTGAAAGGAAGTCCCTGCTTGTCCATGATTCACCGCCCGTGCTCTGTTGTTTCAAAACGCTCTCTAAACAGCGTCTCCGCCGGGAAGGCCCCTCCGATGTCCGCCTCGTTCTCCCCTGGGCAACACCGCCTGCGACCGCTGGACTCCGCCTCGTCGGCCGTCTCCGACGAGGCGGAGGCGGAGGGGGACCCTGATGGAAACAAGACAAACGTCTTTCTCAGGTCTGCATCCCCTTAACAATTGTATGTATTGAGCCGTACTGTATTGTACCCATTCTGCAATCTGTTAAATAAAGTTTTCATTCATTCATTCATTCATTCATTCATTCATTCATTCATTCCGCCCCGTCGGTCATCTCCGCCCTGTCGGTCATCTTGGTTGAGGCTCATCTCCACCGCCGTCGGCCCTCTCCAGACTCTGAAAGCAGAAACACCACGCCGGCAGTTTTTCTGTACACTCAACCCTGTGTTTTCTATTAGTCTACCGTGGCTTTGGGCCTGCAGCTCGTTCTCTATATATTTTTTCCCTCTGCAAGCCCCTGCCATGGCCACGCCCTTTCAGACTGTTGGACGGTGTGAGTGTCCTACAGCCCATGGCGCTATTTGTTCTCTATTAGTCCCCCACCTTCTCAACACCCATATCTAATCCTACAGGGCTGTTCCCTGTTTTGTTGTCTTCCGGCGTGACACCAGCAGCTAAACGATACCCACTCGGCGCTCTACGTTTGTCCCACGGGTGACCCCCAGCGCGCGCCAGTTCTTTCTGGTGACGTGTCCCCTCAAGACTCTGCCTATTTATTAGGTGTGAGAAGGCCCCACTGGAGATCGAACTCCCTCTTATTTCATAATTAAACTTATTTAATAAACCACATCTCCTCTCTCTCTGCAATTCTTATTTAACCCATTCAATAATAAACTATTCAATTAACCTGTATATCAATATTATTATTATGATAATAACACACAACCGAGCATCGCTCTAACATACAACAGAGCAGGTTGGTTCCCTGCCCCTAACTCACATGTACTCGTACTATCATCTAACATACAACAGAGCTGTCCGTCGCTCTATACCCTACGGGGCTGTCTACCGTCGCCCTGGAGCGGTCACCGTCGCTCTATACCCTACGGGGCTGTCTACCGTCGCCCTGGAGCTGTCACCGTCGCTCTATACCCTACGGGGCTGTCTACCGTCGCCCTGGAGCTGTCACCGTCGCTCTATACCCTACGGGGCTGTCTACGTCGCCCTGGAGCTGTCACCGTCGCTCTATACCCTACGGGGCTGTCTACCGTCGCCCTGGAGCTGTCACCGTCGCTCTATACCCTACGGGGCTGTCTACCGTCACCCTGGAGCTGTCACCGTCGCTCTATACCACACTTTGAGTTCCTTTACAAAGTTCTACATACACCACCGTGTATACACACAAGCAGTTGGTAATCTTGAAAAAATTTAACTCCTTAATTAACTTAAACTCTAAATATTCCCCTATGGGTAATGGAAACTCCCCAGCACTACCCCCCCCCCTCCGCAATTAAACTCCTTAATTGAATTAAACTCTAGATATTCCCCTATGGGTAATGGAAACTCCCCAGCACTACCCCCCCCCCCCCCCCTCCGCCACTAGGTGGCGACCTACTCCTCCATTTGCCTGTATTATCCCACTGCCCCCCTAGATGGCGGCCAAAACTCAGTCTAGAGGATTGTAGGTGACGTGTCACTTCCTGATTCTAAACCCCTCGTGGCTCTGTGGCCATTTTGACTCGGTGCAAATGGCTACTCTCTCAACAAACGGCCGCTGCCCTTCCTTCCAAGGCCTGAAAACACCGCTGTTTTTCCTCTCTTTCCTATCCATTATCAGGGGACGCTTTCTCAGACTAATACTCTTGCCTGATCGGACATAATACACACTGGTACAATCTCCTTTCGACTTTCCTTCTGTTATGAAAACAGTCCCGCCATCAACAATTTTTCGATCTGATTCAAGCGCCCCCCCCCCCCCCCCCCCCCCCTTTCCTCATCTCGCATTTACCCTCCTTAAACCAAAACTGTGCAGCCTGCCTCGTTTGCTTTTCATTCTCTGTAGATAACACCCTCGATTTTCACCATGGCTCTCTGCTCATATTATTACAGCTATTATTACAGCTGGCATTCTCTCTGTCGAACTAGAATGTTTACGTTTACGGATTCACTATCTCTTTGTTTTTATTTGGCTTAAAAGATCAAAACAACCGTGTGCACAGTGAACTCACATTTTTGATCGGAGCGCTGTTTCCCTACAGCGCTGGTTCGCCTCATGACCGCTCGACTCGACGCTCTCTCCCAGGGCTGGCCGGCCTTGCTTCGATCATGATTCTCCCACACATTGATGACTGTTGTCCACTGTCGCCCCATTATTGAAAAAGTCTTTATCCGTTGTCTTATCTCTTGCAAATCCGGCTGTCATCAACAACCAACTGTTCCTGTTGTTTTAATCTCTTGCAAATCCGGGTCCCAACGGCATCAACTGTAAGATTCTGATCAAACTGGCCAGTATCACGTCTTCGTCTGTTTGGCCCTCCATCTAATTCCTCTGCGTTGTGTACTTTTAATGGTCCTGACGTCTCCGATACTGGCAGATAAGATCCTTATCTCCCCGTTAGTGCAATCCATAAACCATACTAGTTCTCCACCGCCGTAAGAATTCGACACTCCGACACCGTGAGATACCTTATGAGGAGAAGCGTTGTTTTATTGCTATAAACAGAACCTCATAATCAGATGTTATCAGATGTTATCAAATTGTATCGTCCTTGAAGAGTATTCTAATGATCTCTCGGTGTGTTCAGATTGTCCTTTTGTTATTCAGTCCAATAGTGGTCAGCCTAGTCGTTAGCCTGAACCCTCCTCGTGTTAGCCGAAGCTAATGATGTCGTGGCATTCTTCCTCCCCCCCTCCCCCCCTCTCTCGTGATAAGAGGAGAGAGAGTCCTCTGTGTGATCTCAGTCCTACTCGCTCTCGGTCAGATTCTAGTCTGCCCTACCCGGAACCACTGTCAGCTTTATAGGATCTTCATCATAACTATGATAGCCCACCCCTTTCTGGTTGTCAGGTGCCGCGTTGTCATGACAACTGCTAACCTTTCACACATTAAAATGCAGTTTTCTACTGTTTCATTAAGATGAACCCTCTCCCTCACTCTCGCTATCAGTGTTATGTCTTCAGCAAAACAAACACCCTGCTCAGTGTGGTGTTCCCTCGCTCTGAACCAACCTCTGCTAAGCCAAACACATTTCTGCCCTCTCTGACCTGGCACCGTTAGATGCTACCATCTTTCCCCAATTTATACATCACATACATTGAAAAACCACCATTTTCTCTCACTATACTAGACAAATATCAAGATGTATCCATCAGTGGACCAATTGCATGCTTTTGCAGAGGACAAGAAGCCTTCAGTCGACTCCTTCAGACATTAAGCACCCCCACAGCCCAAATGGAATGATTTTTTTAGTAGTCGACTACTACCGGCAAATTTTGGCCAATCAAAGTCGACTATACAAATCCTTAGTTGGGGACAGGCCTACAAGGTACCATACATCACTTCACCTCAGACAAACACCGGTTTATAACTTTATTGGCTAAAGATGGTAAGATAGAATGGTGTGTTCGTTCATAGTTTCATAGACTACTTTCTTTGATACATCACATTCATACTCCCGCGTAGGGATGTCCAATATTATCGGCCGATATCGGCATTAAATGTGATAACGGAAAATATATAATAAAATCGGTTTTCAAAAAAGAAAAGAAAAGAAAAGAAATTTACATTTCTATAACCTTTATTTACCCAGCAAGTAAGAACAAATTCTGATTTATTTATTGTCAAAAGTATGCATAATGTGTTAATTCCACAACAAGAGATATGTAATGTTAATTACCTGAAATTATTCCATTTGGGGGGGGGGGGGGGGGGGGGACCCTGCATATATCGGTATCGGAAATTAAGAGTTGGACAATATCGGTATATCGGTATCGGTAAAAAAGCCAATATCGAGCATCCCTACTCCCAAGTGATTTGGATCGATCGGGCTGTCCATTTAAAGAGCTCCAAGCGTCCTCACTTCACGCGTGTCCCTCCCGGTCCCCCCAGGCGTCGCCCCGGGTGCAGGTGGACGAGGAGCCCGTGCTCAGACTGGGGGACAAGCTGCAGAAGGAGGACCCCACGCCGGAGATCTTTGACGAAATCCAGAAAAAGGTGAGAATCCGAGGCAGCTTGTCAGCAGAGCTGTGTGGGTCCTCAGTTATACCAACATGTTTATTTAGATTTATTATTATGTATGTTGATGTGTTGTATTAGCACAACATTCATGATTTATTACATGATTTATTATGTTGTATTAGCACAACATTCGTGATTTATTACATGATTTAATAAGTTGTATTAGCTCAACATTCATGATTTATTACATGATTTAATATGTTGTATTAGCACAATATTGATGATTTATTACATGATTTATTATGTTGTATTAGCTCAACATTCGTGATTTATTACATGTATATTGATGTGTTGTATTAGCACAATATTGATGATTTATTACATGATTTATTATGTTGTATTAGCTTAACTTTCATGATTTATTACATGATTTAATAAGTTGTATTAGCTCAACATTCATGATTTATTACATGATTTAATATGTTGTATTAGCTCAACATTCATGATTTATTACATGATTTATTATGTTGTATTAGCTCAACATTCACGATTTATTACATGATTTAATATGTTGTATTAGCACAACATTCACGATTTATTACATGATTTAATAAGTTGTATTAGCTCAACATTCACGATTTATTACATGATTTATTATGTTGTATTAGCACAACATTCACGATTTTTTACATGATTTAATATGTTGTATTAGCTCAACATTCATGATTTATTACATGATTTAATAAGTTGTATTCACAACATTCATCCCTCTATCATGGGCTCCATAATATGTTCACTTCTGCCTTAACTCACTTATGAGGCAGGACACTGATCCTAATGATCCTCATATCATCTTTGTGTTTCTCTTGTCTCTCTCTCTCTCTCTCTGCCCCCTCTCTCTCTGTCTCTCTCTCTCTCTCTCCGTCTCTCTCTCTCTCCCCCTCCCCTCTCTCCCCCCTCTCTCTCTCTGCCCCCTCTCTCTGTCTCTCTCTCCCCCTCCCTCTCTCCCTGCCCCCTCTCTCTCTCTCCCCCCCTCTCTCTGTCTCTCTCTGCCCCCCCCTCTCTCGCTCTCTCTCTCTACCCCCCTCTCTCCTGTCCCCTCTCTCTCTCGCTCTCTCTCTCTGTCCCCCTCTCTCTCTCTGTCTCTTTCTCTGTCTCACTCTCTCTCTCTCTCTCTCTCTCTCTCTCTCTCTCTCTCTCTCTCTCTCTGTCTCTCTCTCTCTGTCTCTCTCTCTGTCTCTCTCTCTGTCTCACTCTCTCTCTGTCTCTCTCTCTCTCTCTCTGTCTCTCTCTCCCCCTCTCTCTCTCTCTCTCTCTCTCCCCCCTCTCTCTCTCCCCCCCACTCTCTCTCCCTCCCCATATCTCTCTCTCTCCCCCCCCTATCTCTCTCCCCCCCCCTCTCCCCCCCCCCCTCCTCTCTCTCAGGTGTATGATATGATGCTGCGTGATGAGCGTTACTACCCGCCTTCAAACAGAGTCCCCTCTACGTGCGCTGCTGGCTGAGCTGGACATGTTGAAAGAACCCAGTTACCGGGCTCAGACGACGGTGAAGGTGTGTGTGTGTGTGTGTGTGTGTGTTTGTGTGTGTATTAGCTGGATAATAAACGATCAATACATTTATATAGCGCTTTTCTCTACACTTTAGACTCAAAGCGCTCCCCACAATGTAGGGTGGAATTTGCCTCCTTCACCACCACTGGTAGCACCCAACCTTGGGCTACGCAGGTTCAATGGCTGCCATACACTGGCACCAGGCACACATCACACTACACACTGACTACCATACACTGGCACCAGGCACACATCACACTACACAATGGCTACCATACACTGGCACCCGGCACACATCACACTACACACTGACTACCATACACTGGCACCAGGCACACATCACACTACACAATGGCTACCATACACTGGCACCCGGCACACACACACTACACACTGACTACCATACACTGGCACCAGGCACACATCACACTACACAATGGCTGCCATACACTGGCACCCGGCACACATCACACTACACACTGACTACCATACACTGGCACCAGGCACAGATCACACTACACACTGACTACCATACACTGGCACCAGGCACACATCACACTACACCCTGACTACCATACACTGGCACCGGCACACATCAACTACCAGTGCTTCTCAAAATTTTTCTGTCAGGCCCCCTTTGGCGGACCAAAATATAGCCCACACAGTTCTCCCATTTCAGTCCATGTTCTGTCAGGTAACTGTCAATAATCTTGAAGAGCTCATCAGCTGTTGCTCTGTTTTTGACATATTTGCAAAACAGCAGATCTTCACTCAGTGACTGGGAATTTACAAAGCGAACATAGGAAATAAGCAAACAGTCTTTATTGCTGTCAGTCTTTGACAAGGCAACACACATGTCACCCTCAAGGCTCAACTTGGCCCTATATTTTGTTTTCAGAGCTGTCATGGATGAAAGGCCAGCTTCACACAGATATGTGGTGCTGAATGGTATCAACACCTTAACTGCTGCATCATGAGATACTTGGTACTCAGCACCACACTCTGAAACTAGCTCTCCAGGTGGTATCAGATGAGATTTCAATGAGTTCTTCCAAGAGTTGGATGGAGATGTGTCAGGAAGCTTTGTCTCAATGTTGTCTGTAAAGTTATTTTTTATCCAGAGTAACTTGGTGATCCTTTTCTGTGTTTTATTAAATAATGATTCTCAGATTTTGAGAAATGGTCAAAATCCAAATATGGTATTTTCATGGAGAACAGTGCAGCTGCAACAGATAGCACTTTAGTGATCATTTTCTGTAATAATAATAAAAAAAAAAAAAAAAATTATAAATCTCAAGGCCCCCCTGTCATGCCTCTGCGCCCCCCCTGGGGGGCGCGCCCCCCACTTTGAGAAACACTGCACTACACAATGGCTGAACGGCTCAGGAGACAGGGATTGATGTCAGCCAATTAATGAATGTAATGTGGCGAAGATGACCTTCTAACTTGATCAAAACAAACTCATGTTTTCTCCTCTACAGAATCCTTCAACGGCTCCCCCACAGGAAGTATAAACCTAGTAAGTCCTTCACTTCCTCGTTGGTGCTGGTAGGACTGAACCCTTTCACTGCCACACTACAGAAGGTTAACCCTTTACTATCACACTACCAACGGGTAATTAATTGATAGTAAAGGCGTAACCGTCTGTAGTGTGGCAGTGAAAGGGTTAACCCGCTGTTGTGTGGCAGTGAAAGGGTTAACCTTCTGTGTATTGTCGCAGTGAAAGGGTTAACCGTTTGGTAGTGCGCCAGTGAAAGGGTTAACCTACCGTGTTGTGATTCTTTTGATAGATTATTGCGATGTGATTCACCAGATTAGAGGGAATGGAGGTTTTTTTGCATTATTATTTATTTTCATTTTCATTCAATTCGTGCAATTATGATGATTGAAAATAATATGTTTTCTCACGTCTGTCGGATACTATTTGTAGGTCAGGACATATAAAATACTTAACCTAGAATGGTATTTTGACACATTTCACCTTTATCAAATATGGTATTTTGACACATTTCACCTTTATCAAATATTGCAGCCGCTTGCAATTTGGGTAAGTGATATTGTGTATATATTTAGTTTGTAGCTGAGTAAAAAGAAGGTCAGATGGTTATCATTAACATTGTTCATGTATATTGTGTCAGTATTGAGTTGGTAGCTGAGTAAAGTTATTAACTTGGTTAATGTATTGTTAACATTGGCTGTTTCTTCACCGTCTGCTGTGGTTTTTAGTCTTTGGACGACTTGGTCAACTCCTGCCATGATGAATCTATGCAGATACACGCCTTCATCTCTGACACAGGTAAACACACACATACACACACACACACACACACACACATACACACGGACAGTTCATTGCACTCCATTGTTGGGTGTGTGATTACCATAATGTCTTAAGCACAGTGTGTGAGAACCTATACTGTAGTAATTATCTGTTGTATTGGGCAGGTTTCCCAGACAAATCATTACTTATTATTATCTAGTTTATATCTAGAGCTGTCAGAAACCTGGCTAACTCCTAATAATAACTTCTAACAATAGACTTTCTTTCACAATAGTTTGTATCAGAGACTGCTGTCTATGGATCCTGGTCTTTTACCCTTGTTTTAAATGCACTGAATTGCACTAATGTACTAATGTACTAATGACTAATGTAAAGTGAAGGGCTCTAAAATAAGGTGCGACAATGTTACCTTGGTGTTCTTGTAAAAACCTTGTATCTCCACAAAATAAATACACTTTTTAGAAGTTGAGAAAACCCTATATTTTATACGTGGTTTTAAACATTTGTCAGTGAATGTTCACACGTCGACCAAGTCCCAAAGTCATGAAACACGGGGACAATGAAAACTGCCACGTGTATAATATTAAATATAAAAAATGCTAAATTGGAGATACGTGACTTTTGCAAGACCGAAACGACCCAGTGGGTGGCGACTACTGCGGCCTGGAGTTATTGTCTCTGGGTTTACGTCGGCGCGATGCATAACGGGTCACTATGGGATTTCTGACTTCAAAGAAAGTGTTTGCATTGTTGTAGCGCTCTGTGTTGGAGAGTGTGTCTGTATATTACTACCCCCCTCTCTCTACTAGCTCCTCCCACCCTCTACTAGCCCATCCCACCCTCTACTAGCCCCTCCCACCCTCTACTAGCTCCTCCCACCCTCTCTGTCTTCGTTAACCCCTTCACCCCCTTGCGCCTCTTCATCAGCATGGGTTTGTTTTCGGCTGCATGTTCTGCTTTTTTGTTTCATCATCACCTTCACCATGTTTTTGCTCTTTTCCTTGTTTTCCTTCTTGCTCCATCCTTCCATCTCTCCCTCTGTCCACCCCCCCCCCCTCCCACGTTTGCTTTTCCTGTCATTCTGTTGCGTTTTCCTTCCATTCTGTTGTCATCCACCCCCACACCTTCCCTGCGTTTTTCCTCTTTCTCTCTGTCTCTCTCTCTACTGTGCGTGTGGTTCTTTCTCTCTCGCTCTCGCTCTCTCTCTCTCACTCGCTCTCGCTCTCTCTCACTCGCTCTCTCTCTCACTCGCTCTCTCTCGCTCTTTTTATTTCCCGCTCTCCTCCTCTTTGTTGTCTACTTTCTCTCCTCTCTTCCACTCCATCTCTCCTCTACCGCTCCCTTTCTCTCTTCTCCCCCTCCCTTTCTCCCCCACTCCATTGTCCACTCTCTACCTCCTCCTCTCCTTCTCTCTTCTCTCCTTCTCTCCCCTCTCCTCCTCCCCTCTCCTCCTCCCATCCTCCTCTCCTCCCCTCCCATCTCCTCTCCTCCTTCTCTCCTCCCCTCTCCTCCTCCTCCCCCCTCCACCCCTCTCCTCTCTCCTCTCCCCTCTCTCTCTCTCCTCTCCCCTCATCTCCTCCCTTCCCCTCCCCTCCTCTCTCCTCCTCTCCTCTCTCCTTTCCTCCCCTCCCCTCTCCTCCTCTCCTCTCTCCCCTCCTCTCCTCTCCTCCCCTCATCTCCCCTCTCCTCCTCCTCTCTCCTCTCCTCCTCCCCTCCTCTCCTCCTTTCTCCCCTCCTCTCTCCTCTCCTCCCCTCCTCTCCTCTCCTCTCCTCTCTCCTCTCCTCTTACTCCTCTCCCCTCCTCTCTCCTCCTCCCCTATCCTCCTCCCCTCTCCTCTCTCCCCCTCTCCTCTCTCCTCCTCTCCTCTCCTCTCTCCTCTCCTCTCTCCCCCTCTCCTCTCCTCCCCTCTCCTCCCCTTTCCTCTCCTCCCCTCCCCTCCTCTCTCCTCCTCTCCTCTCCTCCTCCCCTCCCCTCTCTGCGCTGGGTTCTGTTAGCTGATGCTTGTCTTCCCGGCCTGTGGGTGGCTGCAGGGGTGTGTAACGACCACGGCAAGACGTACGCCCTGTACGCCATCACCGTGTTCCGCCGTAACCATGACGGCAGCGAGGACTGCTGGAAGACCTACAGGCGCTACTCTGACTTCCACGACTTCCACATGAGGATCACGGAACAGGTGGGTGAGAGGGAGACACCCGAATGAATCAGATTAGATTAGATTCAAATGTATTGTCATTATACAGCACAAGTACAGTACAAAAAGAGGTGCAAAGGTGGGCGGCTGGGTGGCGCAGCGGACATTGCGCTCGCCACCAACGCAAGAGACACCGGGTTCGACTCCGGCTGTCTGTGTTGCCTCCGGCTTGGGCCGGCCGTCATACTAACTCAATTGGCAGAGTTAGCGGGTGGAAGTCGATGGGTGGTAATCTGGACGTTGTGGACAGCGACCCCTACAGGTCGGTTGGGGGACGCCTGCACAGCAGAGACCGGAAATGGCGGGGGTAGTGTGAGCCTCCCACACGTTACACCTCGCCAATGAGAGTCCGCGCTGGCAGGTGAAAAGATGTATTTAATTATATATATGAATTGGTCTAAAGCTGCTTTCAGACAGAAAGCTGGAACCCTGCGTCCTGAAACCCATTACTTCCAATGTCTTTCCTCTCCTGAGAACCCCGTCTGTTCTGATCTCTCCTCCATGAACTCCCCAGACCTCGAGTCAGACCTCGTGCAGCTCAGACCACATCCCATCTGAAAGTATTATATTATTCAGTAAGATTAAACGGTTCAGTACTCAATATTGTGCCAATACCTAAGAGTTTCTCCAATTTCCTTTGCGCAGTGAAAAAGTTATATCAATGCCTCCTTTTAAAGAAAACTCAAAAACCATGCAACATTGCACCGTATACATGTTCTCTAAAAGTGTTTTGTTTTTGTGTGTGTCTGTCACTCTCTCTCTCTCTCTCCTCTCTTTCTCTCTCTCTTTCTCTCTCTCTCCCTCTCTCTCTCTCTCTCTCTCTCCTCTCTTTCTCTCTCTCTTTCTCTCTCTCTCCCTCTCTCTCTCTCTCCCTCCCTCCCTCCCTCCCTCCCTCCCTCCCTCCCTCCCTCCCTCCCTCCCTCCCTCCCTCCCTCTCTCTCTCTCTCTCCCTCCCCCTCCCTCTCTCTCTCTCTCTCCCTCCCTCCCTCCCTCTCTCGCTCTCTCTCTCCCTCCCCCTCCCTCCCTTCCTCCCTCTCTCTCCCTCCCCCTCTCTCCCTCTCCCTCCCTCCCCCTCCCTCTCTCCCTCTCCCTCCCTCCCTCCCTCTCTCCCTCCCTCTTTCCCTCCCTCCCTCCCTCCCTCCCTCCCTCCCCCTCCCTCTCCTTAGCTCCAGATTGAGAACCTGACGTCCATCCTCAAGCTGCCGGGGAAGAAGACCTTCAACAACATGGACCGAGACTTCCTAGAGAAGAGGAAAAAAGACCTTAACGCCTACCTACAGGTGTGTGTGTGTCTCCTCCTCTCCTTCTCTCCTCTCCTCCTCCGCTCTCCTCTCCCCCCTCCTCCCCTCTCTCCTCTCCTCTCTCCTCTCCTCCTCCGCTCTCCTCTCCCCCCTCCTCCCCTCTCTCCTCTCCTCTCTCCTCCCCTGTGGTTGTGTTCACATTCAATTAAAGTCGACTATCTAAATCCTTAGTCGGGGACAGCCCTAATATATATATAAATATATTCATACTGTATATTTTTTATTTAATCAAAAAAGATTCCTTGCAGTAGTAAAAGTAAAAGAAGGACCATGACAATGATCCTCCAATCACAACAAAGTTTGTGTCTGAGGGAAGCAACACTTGTGATTGGAGGATCAACAAAAGAGGGCAGGGCTTGATATAGGTCCATCATCTTACAAGACATACAACCCAACATGTAGATAGATAGATGCTACATACTGCACCACATGACCCTTAATGGCACCACAACCCACAGTGTAGATAGATAGCCAGCGAGAGCCAGCACATCACCAGGGTTATCAAGTGGGCACCACCCTTCACTAGCGTTTCATCAAGGTAGGCCCACGACACCTCCTCAGGAAGGCTCAACAGTTAGCTCCAGCATCCTAGAACCACCCCCTCCATGCTAGCTCTCATCTTCCATGATATTATTATCCACATAAATGAATACATGTGGTCTGTGTTTCAGTTACTGCTGAACCCAGAGATGGTGAAGGCCTGCCCCACGCTGGTCCCTTACGTCTACGACTTCCTGGAGAACAAGATTTACAGCAAGGGCAAAGGAGACTTCGCACGCAAGGTCTGTCCGTCACTGAGGAACACTCACTGTTGCACCGCAGTCGATGACGCTATAGATGACATTCACTAGTCTGTCACCACTAGATGTCGCACTAGAGCACCAGCACGTCATTTATCCAATCGGGTAACAACATGTAAACAACAACATTCATTTTTTTTTTTATGATAAATTAATCAATCATTTGTTTGGGGGGGGGAAAGCGATACCTTTCTAAAAAGCTGTGGATGTATTGTTTAGAAAAAAGGATTACTCTACATAACTAAATGTATAGCACCTTTAAACTTTAGATTAACTGAAAAAGTAGTACATACCGGCTGCTGCTGACTTGTGTTATTCACCCTCTGCACACGCACACACACACACACACCACACGCACGCACACACACACACACGCACGCACGCATGCACGCACACACACACACACACCACACGCACGCACACACACACACACGCACGCACGCATGCACGCACACACACACAAAGCTGCTCTCAAACTAATCACATTTTAATCTAACGTAATACTAATCTCTCCTGGCACCATTTTTCTAATAAGGAGTTACAATAGTAACCTTTGCCAGTGGTTCTCAACCTTTTTAGTTCATGACCCCTAAAAACAAGAGAGATGCCTGTTCGTGACCTCCTTATATAGTCAAGTGGAGACAGAGCGCTGACCTCTGACCTCTGACGTGACCTCCTTACATAGTCAAGCGGAGACAGAGCGCTGAACTCTGACCTCCTTACATAGTCAAGCGGAGACAGAGCGCTGACCTCTGACCTCTGACCTCTGACGTGACCTCCTTACATAGTCAAGCGGAGACAGAAGGACACAAAATAAAGATTCTTTATTTCCCAAACAGAAGGTCAAACGGTCCATATTTTTATTTTATTTATAGCGTCTCAGGAGATAGAGCAGTCGTCTAATCATCATCAGAAGAAGGTTTCCCGGTTCCATTCCCACTCCTCCTCCCCGGGCAGCGTGTGTCGTAGTGTCCTTGAGCAAGACCCCTTAACCCTTAACCCCTAACCGCTCCCCCCCCCCCGATGAGCAGGTCGGCACCACCTTGCAACGGTCGCCTCCCCGCCGTCGGCGTGTGAGTGAGTGAATGTGAGGCATTAAGTTGTAAAGCGCTTTGGATAAAAAGAGCTCTCTGTGAAATGCACCGTGTCCCCCCCTCTCTGTGTGACGCAGCGCGGGGTTTCCTCATGAGAGCGACTGTTACTTCTTCCGCAGATGGACACGTTTGTCAACCCCCTGCGGAGCTCCATGAGGAACGTCTCCAACGTGGTGAAGGGTCTCCCGGACAGCCTGGCCGAGGGCATGACCAAGGTCTCTGACAACATGGGCCGCATGTCAGAGAGGCTGGGCCAGGACATCAAACAGTCCATCTTCAAGGTACAGGACGGTCGAACGGTCGATATTTAAGGCACAGGAAGGTCAAACTGTCCATCTTCAAGGTACAGGAAGGTCAAATAGTCCATATTCAAGGTACAGGACGGTCAAACAGTCCATCTTCAAGACACAGGAAGGTCAGACCTACCTGGGTTCCATCCTAGAGGCAAATCTTTCCTGTGACAAAATGGCATCAAATGTAATAAAAAAAGTCAACCAACGAACTAGATTCTTGTACCGGATCTCCTCTCTGGTAAACAAGAACACCCTGAAGACTCTGGCAGGAGCACTCATTCAGGGGTACTACGACTATGCTTGCACCTCATGGTACCAAAGCACCTCAAAGGCACTAAAAACAAGATTACAAACATCACAAAACAAACTGGTCAGACTACTGCTTGACCTTACCCTAGACCTTACCCTAGAACCCACCTCACCCCTGCCCACTTTGACAACCTAGGATGGCTTAGAGTAGACAACGGAGTACAGCAACTTGCAATGGGCCTGGTCTACAAGATACACTATACGACTAAGGTACCCATGTACATGTCAAATACTTCCCAAAGGTCAGTGAATACCACGATCACAACACCAGAGGGAGCTCCACAAATCATGTTAAACCCAGATTCGGCTCAAACAAGGGACTAAACACGTTTCGCAATTATGCCACATCAATGTGGAACGCCCTACCCAAAGCTGTAAAGGAATGTGAATCCCTGCCCACATTCAACACCGCTCTTAACTCTTTCAGTGCCCACCACGACATAACACGTGTTATCAGCCCGCCCCCTGAATGCCCACCACGACAATTAGCGTGTTATTTTTTTATTAGCGATCTGAATTCATATTTCATCAACCGAGTCTCTCGTTGGGAAACCAGACCCATCAGGAGCTCAGATGTGGAAAAAAGCGCCCCCTATCGTCTCCCAGATGGTAATGCACCCTTTTGGAATGGACTCAATGAAAATGGATGAGAAAATAAAAATCCGGAATCCACATTTTACTTCTCAGGCATGTAATCCGAGCCGATTGCAGTCATTCTGGTCCCTCAGAACAGCGTGGAATATGTGTTTCGAGCACCCAGCGTTGGATCAATAAAAGCGATCGATTTTTGGAATGGCCATCAGGAATTGGAATGATCTTTTTGGAGAACATCTGATCTGAGGTAAGGAATCTATTTTACAAGTCTTGGGATAATGCCCTGTGTGTGTGTGTGTGTGTGATGAGGAAATGAGGTAATCGATTTTCAGCTTGCGGCCCCAGCGTGCATACGTACACATATACTATCGATAATCTAGCGTTTATTTGAAAACGATTCATAAATAGGCCGAAAAATTACAACGTTTTTGTGTATTCTAGAATATTCCAGTACAGGGCGTTTATTATGGAATCTTTTTATTTTCCTTGAAAACGAGGGCTTTTCAAAATGCTATAAAACGAAAATGAACCGATAAAAAAAACAATCCGCTTCGACAATGTTGACTGGAAAACGAGTCATTGATAAGCGACGGGCAGATTAGACACATAGCCATAATTTAAAACATAGATTAGGCGTTATTAACGCTAACATTGAAGTGGATGCTGGGCATTCAAGCACTAAATCGTGCGCCCCCCGCTGGCACTGAAAGTGTTAAAGAGCACCTACGGGAGGCTGCAATTCGAAACTGGCCACCGTAAATGCCCAAACCCCCCACCACCTCCTAATAGACAGTCTCCTCCCCACCGCATGTATATATTCCCTCCCCGCCGTATGTATATTTCCCTCCCACCCACCCACCCCCTCCTAATGTACAGTCCCCTCCCCATCATATGTATATACTCTGTCAGGATCTAGGGGTAACAGTACTGTATATTTGAATACCGTTTATGTCACAAATGTATCAGTACTAAATACCTGTATGTCCCTATGCCATAAATGTCATGTATGTTGTGTATGTCATAAATGTCTATATGAATTGAAAATGGGGGACCCTGATGTAAACAAGACAAACGTCTTTCTCTGGTCTGCATCCCCTTAACAATTGTATGTATTGAGCCGTACTGTATTGTACCCATTCTGCAATCTGTTAAATAAAGTTTTCATTCATTCATTCATTCAGACAGTCCATATTCAAGGCACAGCAAGGTCAGACAAACACAAATGGTAAATGGTGCATTTATATAGCGCTTTACAATTTAGTTCCTCACATTCACCCGTTCACTCACACACGCACACACCGAGGGCGGAGGCAGCCATGCAAGGTGCCACAACCTGCTCATCGGGAGCAGTTAGGGGTTAAGTGTCTTGCTCACAAGGACACTTTGACACGCTGCCCGGGAGGAGCGGGAATCGAACCGGGAACCTTCCGATCACCAGACGACTGTTCTATCTCCTGCGCCACTGTCACTACATCTCAGCGTTCACACGTTGTGTGTCAGTCAGGGCCTACAGGTGGCGTCTTGGGGAGTTTAAAAAAGGTCCCCAGATAATTATTTGCAGGTATTGTATAACAGGGTATCTGCGGGGTATTAAAAAGTATTACATTCATAATTCTCAATTTAAGGCTTTAATTGGTATTAAAAAGTGTTAAATTGAATTTGCACAGGTATTACATTTGGGGGGACGGGGGGGCAGCCCGGCTGTCGGGAGATGAACTAATTTTTTATTTTTTTTTTATTAACTGGGCTACCGGGAGCTGTGTCTGGCGACTAGTAGTCTAGCAAACTAAACCCTCTATCTTGTTCATTTCCCAGACTAGTAGTCTAGCAGACTAACTAAACCCTCTCTCTCTCTCGTTCATTTCCCAGGTGCCTCCACTTCTCCCCAAGTCTGACATCGACCCTGAACACTACCGGGTCTCTGCCGGGTTGGACGACAACGTGAGTGACGATGAGCCAGAACCGGCTTTTCTAAAAGAAACTCTAGTCCAGTTGGTTTTGACATCCTGTTGCTTGTTTTAAAAAAAAAACTGATTTGGAACGGTCAAGTCCTGCAGAACCTAAGCGCTATTTTTGTTCTGTATTTAGACATTATAAATAGTTTGTGTATGTCTCTGTCTGTCTGTATGTATGTGTTTGTTTCTGTCTGTGTGCACATAATGCGCGTGCATGTGTGTTTCTATCTTTCGCACACACGTCTATCTCTGTGTCTGTCTTTGTCTCGTCTGTGTCTGTCTTTCTTTGTGTGTATGTGTGTGTGTGTCTTATCAAGGTTTTAAAGTATTAACTGCTCAAGGATGCTATTACACAGCTTGGGTACACGTTTAAATGGCTGGTGTTTATATTTGGAAGGTTAATCCAGACTTTTTTTCTTTAAATGTAATTTGTTTATTTGGACGGGACAATGCAAAATTAATGAACACTGGAGTGTAAAAATTGCCCGATTTAGCACGAGGCTAATTTCCATCCGTTGTCCCCAAAACATAAAAACAGGACTCATAGAAACAGTAAGAAATGTACAAATACATAAAAACAGGACACATAAAAACAGTACAACTTTTACAAATACATAACAGCAATACACAGAAATACTAGTGGCTGGTTGGTCTTCATGACTGGTTGGTCTTCAGCCATTTTTTTTAGTTACCCTCTAAAAGAAGCAAGGGTGGGGCTTTCCCTTATGGAAATGGGGAGAGTGTTCCATGTTTGGCTGCCTTTTATGGACGGGATGTTTTGGCCAAACATGACCTCTGGTGTCTGACCTGGTGCAGAGTCCAGTGTTTATTTTTCTCTAGATGAATTCCTGTACAGGAGGGGGAGCTAGTCCATGTAGGCATTTGTAGATGAAACAAGAGCTTTTTAAGACTTTCTTTTTTTTATCCACTTTTTCTCCTCTTTTTAAATTTGTCTATTTTTCTCCCATCCAAATTACCCGCTGTGCCACACGAGGAGGCAGCCTGTCACATCTTTTCACCTGCCAGCGCGGACTCTCATTGGCGAGGAGTAACGTGTGGGAGGCTCACACTACCCCCGCTACTTCCTGTCTCCGCTGCGCAGGCGTCCCCCAACCGACCTGTAGGAGTCGCTGTCCACAACGTCCAGATTACCACCCATCGACTTCCACCCGCTAACTCTGCCAATTGAGTTAGTATGACGACTGGCCCAAGCCGGAGGCGAACCCGGTGTCTCTTGCGTTTGTGACGAGTGCAATGTCCGCTGCCCACCCAGCCGCCCTCTCTCGTGAGAATAAGCTTTTTAAGACTTTGACATTTTCAAACTTCATACACTAGTTGTGAGAGGTCTGCAGACAGAAGGATGAAGGATAAAGGATCCTCCACTCTCTTCACTGGCTCCCCATCACCACCCGGACTGAATACAAAATATCCCCTCTGACCCATCAGTGCATCCCCCTAGCTCAAAGATCTCCTCACCCCAGAACCCTCCACCCGTAACCTTCGCTCCGCCAACACAAACCGCCTCCTTCCCGCCAGGACCAAGCTCTGCACCCTGGGGCCTTCTGCTGGGCTGCTCCCCGCCTGTGGAGCACCCTCCCTGACTACCTCGGAGCACCACAGACCACTGCTTCTTTTAAAAGAGGACTAAAAACATACCTCTTCACGAAAAGCCTTCTCTTAATTGTAACCTTTTTATACATGCCTTGTGTGTTTTATCCCCTTTTTCTATGTATTTATGCCTTTTTTTCTTCTTTTTTTTCTATGTTTTTACCCTGTAAGCACTCTGAGATTTGGTTTCCAAATGTAGAGTGCACTATAAATAAATTGAATGCATTATTATTAGGGATGTTCGATATTGGCTTTTTTACCGATATCCGATATACCGATATATATGCAGGGTTTTCCCCCCAAAAAAAACGAAATAATTTCAGGTAATTAACATTAAATATATCTTGTCGTGGAATTAACACAACATTATGCATACTTTTGACAATAAATAAAATAAGAATGTTCTTACTTGCTTTTATTTTTATTTTTATTTTTTAACCGCTACCGATAATTTCCGATATTACATTTTAACACTTTGGTCGCCAGGCTTATATTCTTAATATACCATCCTCCGCCAGCTCTATTTGTCTATGGAGAAGTTCCCCTTCTTTGCAGGGCTATAACTTTTTAAATTGTATTGCTAAATTGACATTATTATGGCCCATTCAACATCAAGTATCTATTGTTCAGGGTGTAGCAACGTTATACTTTTTCATTCACATATTCATACTAAAATACGGTCTAAAGTATAAGTATGTTTTTATCGTTTTCTGCAGCTTTCTCCAGAACGTGATTTATAGCCCCAAATGCATTATATTGATGCTCAAATACAGTTTGATAGGAATCTGCGTGAGATAAAAAATTTCAAATGGACGTGCTTCTAGAAGTTACTACTGATCATCTGATGTTGACCGGATGGGGGGGGGGGGTCGTTTATAATTCCGTGGCCAACGTTAGATGATTCATCTAGTGTGGGTGATATGATCATTAGAGGAGTTAGTATCGAACACGTTAAAAAATAACGCTGAATCTTACCGTAGCTTCCTCATAGCGTTGGGCGATGAGCGTGGAACAGAAATATTCCTATTATGGGATGTAGAAATATGCAATCCATTTCCAGGTTGTATAATAGTATATACGTCCAAATCATGTTGTTTATCGAGTTATTGGTAACTGATTGCTATCCGTTGTGTCTAGCTCGAGTCCTGGGACTATTACCGAGTGATCGGACCGAATTGGAATGAGCACCAGCTTCCATTTCCTGTTTCCGCTCTGGGCAATCCGCCGATCGGCCACCAGATGGCGCTCTTGAACCGTTGGAGAGTTGAGAGGGGATCAACAGTAGATCTCAAGTCTCCGGGGGAGAAATATGATTTCGATCACAGATTTTTGAAATATTGATATCAAAGACGTAGTACGGCGTCTTTGGCAGAATGAGCATGGCGGGGAATGACGTGGTACGGCGTTTTTGGCGACCATAGTGTTAATGCCAATATCGGCCGATAATATCGGACATCTCTTATTATTATTGTTATTAACCCTTTTCTCGCCAAGAACGTGTTACCACGTCATTGCTCGCCATGCGTAATCTGCCAAAGGCGTCTTTGAGATCAATATTTCAAAAATCTGTGATGGCAATCATATTTCACCCACGGAGACTTGAGACTTGCTGTTGATCTCCTCTCAACTCTCCAACGGTTCAAGACCGCCATCTGGTGGCCGATCGGCGAATCGCCAAAACCGGAAGTGACGCGCCGGAAGTGGTGCTCAACCATATTTCGTCCGGCCACTCGCTATCGCTAGCGGGACTCCAGCTCGACACACTGGATAGCGATCCGTTGCCAATAACTTGATAAACAACATTATTTGGACGTATATAGCATTATACAACCTGGACATGGATCGCATATATCAACATCCCATAATAGCGAACTTTCTGCTTGACGCTGATCGCCCAACGCTACGAGGAAGCTGCGGTGAGTTTCAGCGTGTTTGATTATTATTAAACGTATAATCTGCTCTGATATATATATCGCCCATACTAAATAAATGATTTAACGTCGGCCACGGACTTATAACCCCCCCCCCCCCCCCCCCCCCCCCCCCCTCCGGTCACCAGCAGATGATGAGGCATGACGCTTAGGACCTTGTACAATTGAAATTTTGTATCTGACGTCAATCGGTATCAAACTACATTTGATGATCTAATATATGTATTTAGGGCTATAACTCGCGTTCTGCAGAATGCTGCAGAAAACGATAAAAACATATTTATACTTTAGACCGTATTTTAGTATGAATATGTGAATGAAAAAGTAGAACGTTGCTACATCCTAAACGATAGATACTTGACGTTGAATGGGCCATAATAATGGCAATTTAGCAATACAATTTAAAAAGTTATAGCCCTGCAAAGAAGGGGAACATCTCCATAGATTTATAGTACTGGCAGACAGTGGATTAAGATCAGAATAATCTGTGGCAGATAAAGGGTTAAAGATGTGTGTGTGTTGCAGGTGGACGACAACATCCCCCTGAGGGTCATGCTGCTGCTGATGGACGAGGTGTTCGACCTGAAGGAGAAGAACCAGTGGCTCCGCAGGAACATAAAGAACCTGCTGCAGCAGCTGATCAGGGCCACGTACGGAGACACCATTAACAGGTTAATATATACTGTATATATACATGGAGACACCATTAACAGGTTAATATATACTGTATATATACATGGAGACACCATTAACAGGTTAATATATACTGTATATATACATGGAGACACCATTAACAGGTTAATATATACTGTATATATACATGGAGACACCATTAACAGGTTAATATATACTGTATATATACATGGAGACACCATTAACAGGTTAATATATACTGTATATATACATGGAGACACCATTAACAGGTTAATATATACTGTATATATACACGGAGACACCATTAACAGGTTAATATATACTGTATATATACACGGAGACACCATTAACAGGTTAATATATACTGTATATATACATGGAGACACCATTAACAGGTTAAAATATACTGTATATACATCAGAGACACCATTAACAGGTTAATATATACTGTATATATACATGGAGACACCATTAACAGGTTAATATATACTGTATATATACATGGAGACACCATTAACAGGTTAATATATACTGTATATATACATGGAGACACCATTAACAGGTTAATATATACTGTATATATACATGGAGACACCATTAACAGGTTAATATATACTGTATATATACATGGAGACACCATTAACAGGTTAAAATATACTGTATATACATCAGAGACACCATTAACAGGTTAATATATACTGTATATATACATGGAGACACCATTAACAGGTTAATATATACTGTATATATACATGGAGACACCATTAACAGGTTAATATATACTGTTGTATATACATCAGAGACACCATTAACAGGTTAATATATACTGTATATATACATGGAGACACCATTAACAGGTTAATATATACTGTATATACATCAGAGACACCATTAACAGGTTAATATATACTGTTTATATACATGGAGACACCATTAACAGGTTAATATATACTGTATATACATCAGAGACACCATTAACAGGTTAATATATACTGTATATATACATGGAGACACCATTAACAGGTTAATATATACTGTATATATACATGGAGACACCATTAACAGGTTAATATATACTGTATATATACATGGAGACACCATTAACAGGTTAAAATATACTGTATATACATCAGAGACACCATTAACAGGTTAATATATACTGTATATATACATGGAGACACCATTAACAGGTTAATATATACTGTATATATACATGGAGACACCATTAACAGGTTAATATATACTGTATATATACATGGAGACACCATTAACAGGTTAATATATACTGTATATATACATGGAGACACCATTAACAGGTTAATATATACTGTATATACATCAGAGACACCATTAACAGGTTAATATATACTGTATATATACATGGAGACACCATTAACAGGTTAATATATACTGTATATACATCAGAGACACCATTAACAGGTTAATATATACTGTATATACATCAGAGACACCATTAACAGGTTAATATATACTGTATATATACATGGAGACACCATTAACAGGTTAATATATACTGTATATATACATGGATACACCATTAACAGGTTAATATATACTGTATATACATCAGAGCTATAGACACCATTAACAGGTTAATATATACTGTATATACATCAGAGACACCATTAACAGGTTAATATACACTGTATATACATCAGAGACACCATTAACAGGTTAATATATACTGTATATACATCACAGCTACTTATGGAGACACCATTAACAGGTTAATATATACTGTATATACATCACAGCTACTTATGGAGACACCATTAACAGGTTAATATATACTGTATATACATCACAGCTACTTATGGAGACACCATTAACAGGTTAATATATACTGTATATACATCACAGCTACTTATGGAGACACCATTAACAGGTTAATATGTAAGGGATAATGTATAGCTACGAGGTCATTGTCGCAAAATAATTGACCGACACGGAGTTTAAAATACCGAGGCGCAGCGCCGAGGTGTTTTAAACGTCAGTGAAGGTCAATTATTTTGCGACAATGACCGAGTATAGCTATACATTATCCCGCTTATTACATGGCTAAATTACTAACAATATACCTAATTCATTGTACACCATCGACGAGACGAGATCAAATGCAAACGCAGTTGTTCTGTGGCTCTGTCAGCCCAAATAAAGTGATTATTATTATCGGCAGTCGGCAGGTCTGTGGTCTGATTGCACTGATGACTGAGTGCAGCTGTGCATATGCTGAGCAGCACTGATAGTGTTGTAGTGGGCTTGATTGCGAACAGCTGCGCACAGCGGTCATTATTGCTTGGCAGAGGTCCGTTATTGTGTGATAACGGACCTCTGACGCGCGCTATTGACCAATCACAAGCAAGCATTTCGGCGATTGTGAAAACGCCATGTAATAAATATATATATATACATCAGAGCTACTTATGGAGACACCATTAACACTTTGAGTGCCACGTCACGGCTTTTCTCGGATTTTTTTTTTATTTTTAATTTTTTTTAAGCGATCTGGAATCAGATTGCATCACGCGAGCCTACCCGCCTACCCAGGGGCCGCTGGCGATCAGATGTGAAAAAAGCGCTCCCTATCGTCTCCCAGATGGTAAATCACCCTTTTGGAATGGACTCAATGAAAATGGATGGGAAAAAAATATTCCAGTCCACATTTTCCAGTCCACTGATGCAGCCGGAGTTACCAGAGTTCATTCTGGATCCTCTGAGCCGCGGCAAGCATGGGTTATACTGTACACACGTTGGATCAATATACTTATCGATTTTTTCAAATGGTGATCAGGAATTGGAATATACCATTTGGATACCATCTGATGTCAGGTAAGGAATCTATGTTATCAGTGTTAGGATAATCAGACTCGTTTTCGAGGAGATATAAGCTTTTTTGTGATATGTGCTCTATCGGTTTCACTGTAAAATCCATGAGGAAATGAAAGCAGCTATTATCAGCGCGCGGCTCGAACGTGCGTGCGTGCACGTATACTATTGATCATCTAGCGTTTATTTGAAAACGATTCATAAATAGGCAGACAAATATCAACGTTCTGGAATATTCCAGTAAAAGGCGATTGTCACAGAATGGGCTGTTTTTCACCTGAAAACGGGTGCTTTTCAAAATGCTCTCAAACGGAAATGAAGCGATAAAAAACTGAAATCTGCCTTGACAGCACTGACTGGAAAATGATTCTTTGATAAGCGACGGGCAGATTAGACACATAGCCATAATTTAAAACATAGATTAGGCGATATTAACGTTAACATTGGGAGTGGACCGTGGCATTCAAGGGGGTAAAAAGGAAAACACGGCGTGGCACTCAAGTGTTAACAGGTTAATATATATAATATATATCTGGTGTCTATATATATATATCTGGTGTCTATATATATCAGAGCTACTTATGGAGACACCATTAACAGGTTAATATATATATATATATATATACACACACATCAGCGCTGCCTATGGAGACACTATCAGCAGGTTTTATATAATAATAATAATGTATATTATACACATCAGTAGAAACGTTGTGTTCTGTCTCCACAGGAAGATCGTGGACCACGTGGACTTCATGACGGCTCCGGAGCAGGTGGCCGACTACGTGAAGAAGTTCAGGTAAGCCCCGCCTCCTTTCTGACCCAACAACTGAACCGGTTGGTCCGAGGAGCCGTCAGTAACCCCCTCTGGTCCCGCCCCACAGGGATTCCTATTGGCCCAACGGAATCCTGGCCGAGACTCCGCCCCGCCGCGACAAGAGCATCCGCATGAGGACCCGGGTGGCAGCCAAGACCAGTCTGCTGGGCACCATGCCAGGTACACACACACACACACACACACACACACACAGACGCACAGACGCACGCACACACAGACGCACGCACACACAGACGCACGCACACACAGACGCACGCACACACACACACACACGCGCACAGACGCACAGACGCACGCACACACAGACGCACGCACACACAGACGCACGCACACACAGACGCATGCACACACAGACGCATGCACACACGCATGCAGACACACACGCATGCACACACACACAGGCATGCAGACACACACACACACGCATGCAGACACACACGCATGCACACACACAGGCAGGGAGCTAAATTAACTTTTTGACTCACCGGCCAGTGGCGGGTAGATGGGAAGAACCTACCCGCCAAGCATATTTCTTACCTGCCAAATTTTTTTGATATATAAAAAAAGAAAATTTAAATAAAATATATATTATATAATCATACTTGTAGTTGTATTATCTGCGAGACATCGCCACCACGCAATAAGTCAAAATGCTCGCTATCTGCAAACAGCTCCACTGTCTGTGTGTATACTTGAGTAGCCTCCAGCTCCAGCAAGGATTCTCCGGCCCTGCAGCTAGACCCTATATTCAGCTAGACCCTACATTCAGCATGCAAGGATTCTCCAGCGATGCAGCTGGACCCTATTTATAACGTTACGGTTCTTTTGTCAAATCACATTCAACATGCCCTCAGCTAGAATACGCATTCAATCAATGTTATAAGACATTGATATCAGGAGCTATCTGTAGCTACTGCTAGCCCGGTAGATAACGTTAAGACAATTTAGTTTACTGGGACAGATAGATCTAACGTGAGCTAGCTAACGTGAGCTAGCTAACAAGGGAACGGAGGTATTATGCACTCGAGTCGACTATTGCTGGAGCATTTGTTGATATCAGCAGCTATCAGTAGCTAGCCAGCTAGATACCGTTAGACAATGCCTCGTCATGTATTAAACTAAAAGTGAATAGTTGACTGGGTCATTGTTTAAACAGTAACGGTAGCTCATGGAGGTCCGCTCTTCTAGACTAGAGCAGACTGCCTGTGTTGACACGAGCACTGCGAGCAGAAGCCCTTAGCCAATAGTATCCCGCTGCAGGGCTGGGCGGATATGACTCGTTGCCACAGTTTTTTTCAAAATAAGAGTATCATACGAACCTAATGTTGCTAACTGCCGGAGCCATCGATATTATGACTGGAGATGCGCTTGGGGCGGAAATGAGACCCGCACAGATTTTCAAAATAAGAGTATCGTTATGAACTTGATTAATTACACGCCACACGGCGGGCAGCCCTCTAAGTGTCAAGCGCCAAAGGTAAAAACTGAGCGCCCCTGGCGGGCGGCGGGCTTTAGTTTCGGTCCCTGCACACAGGCATGCAGACACACACAGGCATGCAGACACACACACACATGCAGACACACACGCATGCACACACACACAGGCATGCAGACACACACACATTTGAATGATTTATTCATGTCCACATAAATAAAAGTACATCAAGGACATAAACACGAATAATGCAATCAGATATTGAGAGACTGTTAGTTACAAAAGAGGCCACATTGTTGCAACACAAACGGGACAATAACACATGAAAATAACAGTAGCAGGTGAAACAGCTCCATGGATACAAACAGCAGCGTCTCCTCCGTACTGAGCAGCTGAACAACACCTTGCTGACTGAGCTGCTGTTAATACCATCAGATACTGAACAACACCTTGCTGACTGCTTGGTTCTTAGAGAGACCAGCCATCTGGAGGCCCCTCACAACCAGCTTGTGTACATGACCTAGTAAAAACTAAAACGTTTACACTTGTAGCCCAGCTGTGAAATGGTCACAGACACACACACCAATTTCAATTTAATTAGAATTTTAATTATAATTAAATGTTCATTAAATCAGCCAAGACAGTTACAAGTCGACACACAGTGGTCGGGTTATCTCAGAAACCAGCGTACCGTCTTTGATAACTCACTCTCACCTCCTCCCTCCCTCTCCTCCTCTCCCACCTCCTCTCCTCCTCTCCCGCCCTCTCCTCCTCTCCCACCTCCTCCCACCCTCTCCTCCTCTCCCACCTCCTCCCTCCCTCTCCTCCTCTCCCACCTCCTCTCCTCCTCTCCCGCCCTCTCCTCCTCTCCCACCTCCTCCCTCCCTCTCCTCCTCTCCCACCTCCTCTCCTCCTCTCCCGCCTCCTCTCCTCCTCTCCCACCCCCACCTCCTCCCTCCCTCTCCTCCTCTCCCACCTCCTCCCTCCCTCTCCTCCCCTCCCTCCCTCTCCTCCTCTCCCACCTCCTCTCCTCCTCTCCCGCCTCCTCTCCTCCTCTCCCACCTCCTCCCTCCCTTCACCTCCTCCCTCCCTCCCCCACCTCCTCCCTCCACCTCCTCCCTCCCTCTCCTCCTCTCCCTCCCCCACCTCCTCCCTCCCTCTCCTCCTCTCCCTCCCCCACCTCCTCCCTCCCCCACCTCCTCCCTCCCTCCCCCACCTCCTCCCTCCACCTCCTCCCTCCCTCTCCTCCTCTCCCTCCCCCACCTCCTCCTCTCCCTCCCCCACCTCCTCCCTCCACCTCCTCCCTCCCTCTCCTCCTCTCCCTCCCCCACCTCCTCCCTCCCTCCCCCACCTCCTCCCTCCACCTCCTCCCTCCCTCTCCTCCTCTCCCTCCCCCACCTCCTCCTCTCCCTCCCCCACCTCCTCCCTCCCTCCCTCTCCTCCTCTCCCACCTCCTCCCTCCCTCCCCCACCTCCTCTCCCACCTCCTCCCTCCCTCCCTCTCCTCCTCTCCCACCTCCTCCTCTCCCACCCCCACCTCCTCTCCCACCTCCTCCCTCTCCCTCTCCTCCTCTCCCTCCCTCCCTCACCCCCTCCCTCCCCCACCTCCTCCCTCCCTCCCTCTCCTCCTCTCCCACCTCCTCCCTCCCTCCCCCACCTCCTCCCTCCACCTCCTCCCTCCCTCTCCTCCTCTCCCTCCCCCACCTCCTCCCTCCCCCACCTCCTCCCTCCCTCCCTCTCCTCCCTCCCTCTCCTCCTCTCCCTCCCCCACCTCCTCCCTCCCTCTCCTCCTCTCCCTCCTCCTCCCCCACCTCCTCCCTCCCTCCCTCTCCTCCCTCCCTCTCCTCCTCTCCCTCCCCCACCTCCTCCCTCCCTCTCCTCCTCTCCCTCCTCCTCTCCCCCTCCTCCCTCACCCCCTCCCTCCCCCAGACGAGCTGAAGCACATCATCGGCGCGGACACCACCCGTAAGGGGATCCTGCGTGTGTTCGACATGTTCCAGCACCAGCCCATGAACCGGCGCCTGGTCTACGTGTTCCTGGAGGGCTTCCTGGAGACCATGTTCCCGCAGTACAAGTTCCCCGAGCTGTTCGTCAAGCTGCACTCGCGCTCGCCCCGCACCCGGCGCCACAGCCAGAAGCTCAAGGCCTGCTCGCTGAAGAGGTGACAGCAGGGGGCGCCGCAGGCAGCAGCAGGGCGCGGGTTCACCTGACCTGACCCACGGGGAGGCGTGCGCACACACACCACACACACACACGTACACACCACATGTGTATGAGTGTGTGTGTGTGCACGGTTGCGTCTCTCCGCCACTCCTCTGTCCCACTCCGCTCAGCGGTCACTCCTCCTCTCTCTCTCTCTCTGTGACCACGGGACAGAACGGGGAACACGTCTACACTCAACACACTCTCCTTCCCCCTCGCTCTCTCACAGAGACTGGACCCAGAAAAACAATCACGAAGCACCGCTGAGAGACTGGGTGTGTTTTTATTTTATTCCTCTTTTGTTTTTCTGACTTTTTTTATTTTTTTTTGATGACTTCTTTTTAGCTGGGTCAATAATGCTGCTTCCCTCCAGCCCAGAAGACCACATACTGTACTGTTTTAACCTGCAGGAGTAGATGCCCCTTTACAACTTGCCTTACATAGCTGCTTCCGTCTCCTAGCTAGCGGAGGCTGGGCTAGCTTAGCCTAGCGTCGGCTCAGCTTAGCCTAGCGTCGGCTCAGCTTAGCCTAGCATCGGGTTAGCTTAGCCTAGCGTCGGCTCAGCTTAGCCTAGCGTCGGCTCAGCTTAGCCTAGCATCGGGTTAGCTTAGCCTAGCATCGGGTTAGCTTAGCCTAGCGTCGGGTCAGCTTAGCCTAGCATCGGGTCAGCTTAGCCTAGCGTCGGGTCAGTTTAGCCTAGCGTCGGGTCAGCTTAGCCTAGCATCGGGTTAGCTTAGCCTAGCTCCGGGTTAGCTTAGCCTAGCTCCGGGTTAGTTTAACCTCGCACCATGAATTAGCAATTGGATTTTAATGGAATTCACCCCTGTGTTATAGACACGTTAGCTATAACAATTGGTCTAAACTACATTCATACACACTAATGATATCATATACATATTCATATTAATCAAATATGTTATTAGCACTTGGGTTGGCATGGTGGCGGTTTTAAAATGTGACAATACAAGGGAAGGGTTCTCGACACGTCCCGAGATCCGTTTTGACTCGGCGTGAAATAAATAGGCCACACCCCCTTTAACACTACTGTCGTCACCCCCGACAACCGCCTGCCGTCCCACATGCTGCGCTTGTATGCCGTGAGGATACCCGTGTGAACATTACTGTGCGTCATATCGTGTACCGTGTGAAAAAACATATAAAGAATATAATGTGAGGCGGTGAGACAGTTTAAACTGTGTTTATAAGGCGGTGAGACAGTTTAAACTGTGTTTATAAGGCGGTGAGACAGTTTAAACTGTGTTTATAAGGCGGTGAGACAGTTTAAACTGTGTTTATAAGGCGGTGAGACAGTTTAAACTGTGTTTATAAGGCGGTGAGACAGTTTAAACTGTGTTTATAAGGTGAGACAGTTTAAACTGTGTTTATAAGGCGGTGAGACAGTTTAAACTGTGTTTATAAGGCGGTGAGACAGTTTAAACTGTGTTTATAAGGTGAGACAGTTTAAACTGTGTTTATAAGGCGGTGAGACAGTTTAAACTGTGTTTATAAGGTGAGACAGTTTAAACTGTGTTTATAAGGTGAGACAGTTTAAACTGTGTTTATAAGGCGGTGAGACAGTTTAAACTGTGTTTATAAGGTGAGACAGTTTAAACTGTGTTTATAAGGTGAGACAGTTTAAACTGTGTTTATAAGGTGAGACAGTTTAAACTGTGTTTATAAGGCGGTGAGACAGTTTAAACTGTGTTTATAAGGCGGTGAGACAGTTTAAACTGTGTTTATAAGGCGGTGAGACAGTTTAAACTGTGTTTATAAGGTGAGACAGTTTAAACTGTGTTTATAAGGCGGTGAGACAGTTTAAACTGTGTTTATAAGGCGGTGAGTATAAGGTGAGACAGTTTAAACTGTGTTTATAAGGTGAGACAGTTTAAACTGTGTTATCATTGATCCCTGTTGGTGGCTCAACTCTGGCTGTCCAAGCACACTATCAAGTATGCTTTAAAGAATGTACACTATAGTCTAATCTGTATGCATTGTGTTCTTTTAGAAGTGTGAGTGAGTGCGTGCGTGTGTGTGTGTATGTGTATATACGGCGTGTGTGTAGCACAAAAGATGCAACCCTCTTCAGTCAGAAACTGTGCCAGTGAGCGGGTTTATAATATATGCACATTAACATTCTGGATACTAGCTGGTTACATTCTAAGAATGGACAGGGTGCTGCTCATCTACATCGTCACATCCATCACCAGTATCCACGTATGATGTAGTAAATGGAATATTATTGATGATGACAATGGAAGTGGAACTTAATCAGACCGTGAAAATATCGTCATATTTGGGTTTTTCCCCCTCACATGGATCTGGAGTTTATCCGGCCTCTGTAAACGGGAGTATGGTGTTTTTTTAACCGTATAAATGCCAGCTTATAGAGACGGATTTCTCCAGTATCTCCGGGAGAATGATCTGAATAATGTGCATCTGAAGGCACCCAGTGAACCAGCCTTAATACTATATATGTACAGAGACCAGAGAGGCAGCTCTCCCTCGCTCCCGAGACCCAGCGCTGAGGGCGAGAGAACAAAAACACGGAGAGATAGGGAGATACATCCCTAGTTGATCACTCTTTATTCACGGGAAGAAAAAAAAATAAACGTCTTTAATTTTGTGCAATATTTTTCTTTAAATGCATGTGTATTCAAATAACTATACTGAAACGAGTAAACCACAACTGTTTTGCGAAGTGAAATGGTAGAAAAAGAATCCCCCCCCCCTGTATTTAGAAAGGTCTTCTAATCCCCAACAACTTAACATTCCGTTGTTGTAAAAGTACTTTTTGTTTATTTACAGACTTGTTTTATAAGTCTGAGTTTTCGTTTATTATTTCTTCCCCCCCCCCCCCCCCTCCACACACACACACACACACATGATCATGGTGACCTCTGGTTGCCGTGCCGACTGTTTCGCGGCCTGACGACTGAACTGAAGAGTCTGTCGGGAACAAGACGCTGCAGCTCCTCCCCATTGGTCCAGGAGGAGGAGGGGGAGGAGTTCTGCACACAGCTCTGTTGACATTAGAACAGAATACGAGAAGAAGAAGAAGAAAAAAGACAACGTCGGGAGGAGGGACTGCCACGCGTCTCCCGACCAATGGAATCACAGGAGGCCCGTGTCCTGTGAGCCAATAGAATCACTGCTGAAGAGCACTTACGGTAGCGACTGTGGGAAGGCCCGCCTCCCGTCTGGTCTGAAGGAGCCCCGCCCCTGCAGCGGGCCTATTGGACGGAACTCCCCTCCTCGTCCGACGTGATTGGCTCGCACCGAGCAGCGCTGGTGGACTCTTGACTAGGGAGCGCGGGGACATGGACTTGGGGACCTCCCTTGACTCTTAAAGGGAGGTGGATAACTTGTCCCCGCACTGGAGGAGGTGGCCAAAGGTGACCTCACCTTTAAGAGTCCGCTCATCTCTCTCCATGAAGGAAGGCTTTATGTTGTTGGTTTTTAATCCCCAGTACATATGAATCTATGATAATGAAACTTGTGCATATCCGTGTACAGTCTGTGTCAATAGTGTGCCTAAATGTACTGTCAACTCTATTTTCATATTTTCTTTATCTAAAAGAATCAGCCAGAATGTCGTGGTCATTTTATGTGACTGAAAAGGACTTTAGGGTGTTTTTTTTTTTTGTTTTTGTTTTTTTTTGCCTCATGCTTATCGAACTCTTCCTTTTGAGCAGCTGTGCTCAGATCAGTATAACACTAAATAATAAAACAGTAACGGACTACTTCAGTCTCGCCCTCTCCGTTTGTGTTTTTATTACGTCGACTACTTTGAGATGTTACTGAAAGAGGAGAAGCAGTGATTCCAGGCTCTTTGGGAGCAGGTGTGTAGGTCAAACTAACCAAGGTGGCTTTCCTTTAGAGCGACTGGTATTTCTTGTTTATCCATATATACGGTAGGATCATCATATTGTGGCATTTTGACATTGTGATATCATTTTAAATTGTTTAAAGGGGCACTTAAAAAAAAAAAAAACTAAACAATGCTGATTTATTTTACACATCCAAAAACGAAAGGGTTTTGCAAACATGCATTTAGTTTGACAGTTATCGAGAGTAAATTAGTTTTAATATGACACCAGTGATGTCATCGGAGACATTGAATCCTTGTGTCGTGTTAATTGCAGCTCAATGACATGATAAGGTCCCTATGAGACGAGCTATTGCTATTTTTTTTATCTACATTATTTCAGAGCTGTAATTAAAGGAACACGCCAACATTATGAGAAATTAGCTTACCGTCTTCTCCAGAGAGAGACAAGAAGATAGATACCAGTTTCCTCTCTGTGCGTTCGCTATACGGCTGCAAGCTAGCCTAGCTTAGCACAAATGAATGGAAGCAAACGGTACCGGTTAGCTTAAACTTCGGGAGAGGCGTTAGTTGGACAATGCCTAGGCTAACCGGTACTGTCCGCTTCCATTCATTGTGCTAAGCTAGGCTAACGTGCAGCCAGATACTGTATCTTTCTACTGAACGCACAGAGAGGAAACTGGTATCTATCTTCTTGTCTCTCTGGAGCGAATACTGTATATGATTCCCATAATGTTGGTGTGTTCCTTTAACACAACACAATGATTCAATTATCACTGGTGGCCATATTCAAACTCATTTACTCTCAATAACTAACTAAATGTATGCAAAACCGCTTAGCGTGCAATGTGCAAAACTGATCTATTTTGCACATGAATCTCTCGCATCCAAAAAGGATGCGAGAGATTCATGTGCAAAATAGATCAGTTTTGTTTTTTGTAACGTGCCCCTTTAAATGAATGCTGAAAGTCCAAGATTTCCCCCAAAATTATTTCTAAAATGTTTGATAACGTTAATATTAATGTGGTTGTTTGATACAGTATTTGATTTTTTATTTGATTTTTATTTGTCTCGAACATAGAAACATAAAACAAGTTTAAAAAACAAAAAGGTAAATAGTCAAAGACTATTTCCATACAATAAGTGTACAGGGGGAAGTAAAACAACTTATCAAGCCCTGCCCCTTCCTTACAATATTTGACATTATAATTTAATAAAAATACAAATAATATAACAAATAACAAATAAAATAAAAGTAGTTTTTTATATATCCAAATGAGAAAAAATAATAGGGTCACATTACTGCTCAAGCTCCTCTCTGAATGAATGAATGAATGAATGAATGAAAACTTTATTTAACAGATTGCAGAATGGGTACAATACAGTACGGCTCAATACATACAATTGTTAAGGGGATGCAGACCTGAGAAAGACGTTTGTCTTGTTTCCATCAGGGTCCCCCATTTTCAATTCATATAGCTCTCTTATATGTGTCCATAAGTGCTTGTTTATAGCTACCTTTAAATTTATTGATATTTATAATTCTATACTCGCATCCAGACCATTCCAGAGTGATACCCCACAAACTGCAATGCACATACTTTTAAGAGTTGTACGTACCGTAGGTTGCTTTAAAGCTAATGTCCCTCTAAAATTATAAACACTCTCTCTAGCCATGAATTTTTTTTGAATGTTGCTTGGTAATTTGTTTTTTATTGCCAGAAACATAATTTGTGCAGATTTGAATTTGATTAAGTCCATGAATTTTAATGTTTGACTCCTTACAAACAGACTATTTGTGTGATCTAAATATCTACCATGATGTACTATCCGTATGGCTCTTTTTTGCAGTGTGCATATCTTTTGTAAGTTGCTTTTATAAGTATTTCCCCAGATTTCAACACAATATGATAGATATGGTACAATGAGTGTGCAATATAATGTATATAGAGTTTTCTGATTCAGGATATATCTAGTCTTGCCCAGTATACCAATACTTCTCGCTAACTTTGAACACAAATATTTTATATGGGGTTTCCAGCAGAGTTTGTGGTCTATTAAGACCCCTAGAAACTTGTTTGTATATACTCTCTCAATTTTTACATTATCAATTTTCAGTTGAGGATCAGTGATTATTTTACAATTTCCAAATATCATGAAGTTGGTTTTTTTTCAAATTGAGTGATAACTTATTTGTGTTGAACCAACCTTTTAATTTGTCCATTTCTATGTTTGCCACTTCTAAAAGCTGCTGAAGGTCATCCCCCAAACATAAAATGTTTGTGTCATCCGCAAAGACAACAAGTTTCAGTATGTCAGATACTTTACATATATCATTTATGTATAAAATGAACAATTTGGGTCCCAATACTGACCCCTGTGGAACACCACAGGTAATGTTTAAGCATTGTGACTTGTGCTGACCCATCAGAACAAATTGCTGCCTGTTACTAATATAGCTTTTCAGCCAGTCTAGAGCAACCCCTCTGACACCAAACCTGTCCATCTTTTTCAGTAAAATCTCATGATCTATTGTATCAAAAGCTTTTTTTAGGTCAATGAATATTCCTAATACATATTTCTTTCTCTCTATACCGTCCGTTATTTCCTCTACAAGCTCCATTAATGCCATGGAGGTAGATCTAGCTGTTCTAAAACCATACTGGCTGTCCATTAGGAGATTATGTTTTTTTTTAATCTTTTCCCCCCTCCTTTTTCCTCCGATTTTTCTCCCATCCCAATGTTAGTCGTTATGCCAATTCCCAATCCCCTTCCTGGTCGCTGCGCACTTACCCCCCACAGTCGGTCTGGGAGAGTGGAGGCTATCACGTGCTTCCTCCGACACGTCTAGCCAATCAACCGCTTCTTTTCACCTGGCAGCGCGGACTCTCACTGAGGCCCCGTTTAGACGAGCGTTTTGTGAACAGAAACCGCAAAAGTCATCTTGCGGTTTCACTTTTAATTTTACGTTTAGACGAGCGTTTTGGGATGGAATTCTGCGTGCAGACGACGCTGTAACGACTCGGGACGACGGAGCCCCACTGTCACACGATTGGCGCATATGTCACATGACGTGCTGTGAAGACCCGCCCTACTCTGCCTCTGATTCGCAGACTGTGGAATGTGATTGCACCAAAGCAGAGTCACTCACAGACAGAGGGTCCAGTCACGCCGCGGGACAGATTCTTGTGTATTTAACCGTTTCACTGCCACACGACAGCCGGTTGTGTGATAGTAAGGGTTAACCTTCTGTCGTGTGGCAGTGAAAGGGTTAAAAGTACTGCCAATGTAGCCTTCAGGTGATCTCCGTTGATATAAGTCAGACATACTTGCTTTGTTTACGTCTCGGCTACTGGCGCATACCTGCTACCTGTGACGTAAGCAGTACGCGCGACCAGAGCCGTGACAACCCTTTCGTCATCGTTTTAACAGATTTATACGTTTTGATAGTTTAGACGAGATCGCAAAGCTTTTGCGTTTCTAGGAATTCCACCCTGGAAGGTAGTCTCACTTTTTTGCGGTTTCACCCCGTAAAAACGCCGTTTCCGTATAAACGAAAGGCACATCAGCAAAAATATTTTTGCGGATTCACCTGCTAGCGTTTCCGTCTAAACGGGGCCTGAGAGGGTGTAACGTGTGGAAGGATCACACTACCCCCCTTAGATCCTATCTGCGCTGAGCAGGCGCCCCGACCGAACTGTAGGAGTCGCTGTTTACAACGACCCGGACCCACCCCGCCAGCTTTCCCACCCTCTAATACAGCCAATTGTATTAGTGTGAACGGCCAGCCAAGCTGGTGACAACGCCGGAGCTGTGAGCTGGATTCGAACAGGCGAATCCAGCGTCTCCGGTGTTGGAGACGAACGCAATCTCCGCTACGCCACCTGACCGCCCTAGGAGATTATGTTTTTCAATGAAAGTGTCTAATCTTGCAACATATAGTTTTTCGAGTATCTTTGAGAACTGTGATAGCAGGGATACCGGTCTATAATTGGTAAACAAATGCTTGTCTCCAGCTTTAAATAATGGTATAACCTTTGCAATTTTCATTTTTTGAGGGAATGCTCCCATTTTGAACGACAAATTGAATATATGAGATAGTGGCTCCACAACTCCTTGAATAATATTTTTTACCAGAGACATATCAATGTCATCCCCATCTGTGGAGGTTTTATTCATGCATTTGTTTACGATCTCAATAATGTCCTCTTTCTCCACAGATCCCAGAGATATTGAAGCAGGGTTTTTTTCTCCAATCTTCCACTGCAAAACTCTTCCCAGTGTTGACTATTTCATTGGCTAGTTTTGGTCCCACATCAACAAAAAAGTTGTTGAACCCATCAACTACCTCATTTATAAGAGTAATCTTTCTGTCCTTATCTGTAAAATAGTCAGGGTAAGCTAGGTTGGTTGGTTTATTTCTAATAATACTATTTAATATGTCCCATATTCCTTTAACATTATTTTTATTTGTATCCAATAATTTGGTATAATAATCCTTCTTGCATTTCCTCATAATACTAATTAGTTTGTTTTTGTATTTTTTATATTTCAACTCTGCTTCCTTTGTTTTGTCTTTCATAAATATCCTATATAAAGTATTCTTTTTTTTGCATGCATTTTGTATACCTTTTGACATCCACAGATTTTCTGCCAACTTGTTCTTATTGCTACACTGTTTCAGTGGGCAGTTTTTTTTCATATAGGACTTTAAATTTCAGTGTCAGTATCACACTAACCACTGCCATACCGTGCAAAGCTGTGAACATTAAACCGATTTCATTGTCCAAACCTGTGCAGATATTGTGGTGTATATTGATATATATTAAAAGGTCCCTCTGAGGAGTGATTTAATTTTCTATCGGTGGTTCAACATGGGCTTCAGGGACCCCCAGGGGTCCTCGGGGGGGGGGGGGGGGGGGGGTCCCAGGGGGTCCACAGCAACAGTTGGCAGTTTACTTTCACTATTTCATTGCCTAGAAGTTAAACCAAATAAGAGACTATTAGAATGACAATTCTGTTCCTAGGTATCACTTCCTCCACTGTTGTCGACAGACTTATGGAATTCTGGACTCAATTATATCCAACAACAACCGTCTCCTCAGGATGTTTGTTCCATCCATGGTGCTGCTCCTCACGCCGGCTCCGGCTAGTTAGCCACAAGCTAAGTCAACTGAAAACTACTTTCTGTGCACCGAGGAGTAGAGTTAAAGTATAAGAAAATGTGTTCACAAATTTCTATTTATTCTTTTATTTTATCTTGTGATGTTGTGGTTTCAACTTCGAATTGTGAGATTCTAGGGGTGTAACGGTACACGTATCCGTACCGTTTCTGTACGGAATGTGCGTGCGGAACTAAATTAAAAACTCCCAAGGTCACCCCCTTCCCAAAATATAACTTGCACATAGGGCCTGATGTTCATTCAGCCCATGCTGCACCACCGAGAGATCACCTGTCATTTAGCAATGATGTACAATATGCCTACAGACTACGTGGGACTATTCAAGTGGCATGCAATTATAATTACTACCAGTAGGGCATAGTTCATTGTTATTATTTATTAGACACCAAACACACAGATAGACCAGCCCACATTCCAGGTGGTCAAATATACAAGAAACCAAACGGATTCCTCTGATTCACAAAACTGTATACATCCGCTTAACCTCGTATTATCAGATGACAAGTCTTATGTTACAACAACGACCAACGTCAAGTTAATTGGGTTGTTGTTGTTGGTTTCACGTCGTCTTCCTCTGTGCTTTCCCCACCGGGTCAACGAGGATCACGAGGCCCCAGGCTGCCAGACCTGAAACCAGAGATGCATGGTTTGAAAAGTTTAAGGTTATTTGGATCCCCATTAGCCGTTACCAATGGCAACAGCTACTCTTCCTGGGGTCCACACAAAACAATAAATACAAACAAACATAATTAAAAATAAAACAATAAACACACGAAACAATATACACGTCATAATCAAACATAACCCCCCCCATCCAACCCAACCCACCTCATTACATTAGCATTATACCAAAATATTACAAAATGACTAGTAAAAATAATAAAATCTCACTCACATGCAGCAAACGAAATGGTGGCCACCGTCCCCACCGTGGTCACCCCGCCTTGCCGCATCACTTTGCGGGCCGCCAGGTAAACGTAGGCTCCGGAGAACAGCAGCCCTCCGCCGGTGACGACCCGACAGCCCCAGCAGCTCTTCATCACGGACTCCAGCCTCCCCAGCGGCACCGGTACTGCCTCCAGTCCTGCCGGTGGTGGTGTTGTTGTTGACATTGTTGTCCTGAATGAATGAATGAAAACTTTATTTAACAGATTGCAGAATGGGTACAATACAGTACGGCTCAATACACACAATTGTTAAGGGGATGCAGACCAGAGAAAGACTTTCGTCTTGTTTACATCAGGGTCCCCCATTTTCAATTCATAGTGACATTTATGACACAACATACATGACATGTACATGTCAAAATACTTCCCAAAGGTCAGTGAATACCACGACCACAACACCAGAGGAAGCTCAACAAATCATGTTGAACCCAGATTCGGCTCAAACAAGGGACTAAACACGTTTCGCAATTATGCCACATGAATGTGGAACGCCCTACCCAAAGCTGTAAAGGAATGTGAATCACTACCCACATTCAAAACCACTCTTAAAGAGCACCTACGGGAGGCTGCAATTCGAAACTGGCCACCGTAAATGCCCAAACCCCCCCACCCCCTCCTAATAGACAGTCTCCTCCCCACCGCATGTATATATTCTCTCCCCGCCGTATGTATATTTCTCTCCCACCCACCCACCCCCTCCAAATGTACAGTCTCCTCCCCACCGTATGTATATTTCTCTCCCACCCACCCACCCCCTCCTAATGTACAGTCCCCTCCCCATCATATGTATATACTCTGTCAGGATCTATGGGTAACAGTACTGTATATTTGAATACCGTTTATGTCACAAATGTATCAGTACTAAATATCTGTATGTCCCTATGCCATAAATGTCACGTATGTTGTGTATGTCATAAATGTCGCTATGAATTGAAAATGGGGGACCCTGATGTAAACAATGAATGAATGAATGAAAACTTTATTTAACAGATTGCAGAATGGGTACAATACAGTACGGCTCAATACATACAATTGTTAAGGGGATGCAGACCTGAGAAAGACGTTTGTCTTGTTTCCATCAGGGTCCCCCATTTTCAATTCATATAGACATTTATGACATACACAACATACATGACATTTATGGCATAGGGACATATAGGTATTTAGTACTGATACATTTGTGACATAGGCGGTATTCAAATATACAGTACTGTTACCCCTAGATCCTGACAGAGTATATACATATGATGGGGAGGGGACTGTACATTAGGAGGGGGTGGGTGGGTGGGAGGGAAATATACATACGGCGGGGAGGGAATATATACATGCGGTGGGGAGGAGACTGTCTATTAGGAGGTGGTGGGGGTTTTGGGCATTTACGGTGGCCAGTTTCGAATTGCAGCCTCCCGTAGGTGCTCTTTAAGAACGGTTTTGAATGTGGGCAGGGATTCACATTCCTTTACAGCTTTGGGTAGGGCGTTCCACATTGTTGTGGCATAATTGCGAAACGTGTTTAGTCCCTTGTTTGAGCCGAATCTGGGTTTCACATGATTTGTTGAGCTTCCTCTGGTGTAGTGGTTGTGGTATTCACTGACCTTTGGGAAGTATTTTGACATGTACATGGGCACCCCGGTCGTATAGTGTATCTTGTAGACCAGGCCCATTGCAAGTTGCTGTACTCTGTCGTCTACTCTAAGCCATCCTAGGTTGGCAAAGTGGGCAGGGGTGAGGTGGGTTCTGGGGTTCAGGTCAAGCAGTAGTCTGACCAGTTTGTTTTGTGATGTTTGTAATTTTGTTTTAAGCGCCTTTGAGGTGCTTTGGTACCATGAGGTGCATGCATAGTCATAGTACCCTTGAATGAGTGCTCCTGCCAGAGTCTTCAGGGTATTCTTGTTTACCAGAGAGGAGATCCGGTACAAGAATCTAGTTCGTTGGTTGACTTTTTTTATTACATTGGATGCCATTTTGTCACAGGAAAGATTTGCCTCTAGGATGGAACCCAGGTAGGTAATTTCGTCTTTCCTTGTGACAATATTGTCACCCACTGTAACTGAGAATCCGTCGGTCTTGCTGAGTTTGTTATTTGAACCGAAGAGAATGGACTCTGTTTTGCCCATGTGTAATGATAGTTTGTTATCAGCGAGCCATATGCAGATTTTGCCTAGTTCCGTGCTGAGGGTTTTTTCAACCTGCAATTTGTTCTTGTCAGAGACCAGCAGGGCTGAGTCGTCCGCAAATAGGAACAAATTGCAGTCACAGGCTGACGACATGTCATTTGCATAAATTAGGAAGAGTAACGGTCCTAGTATGCTTCCTTGTGGAACACCACAGCTCACTGTGAGGGGGGGGATAGAGTACCGTTTACCTCTAGCATCTGTTCTCTCCCCTCTAGGTAGGATTGCATCCAGCTCACTGATAGGCTATCAAAACCAATTGCTTTTAGCTTGTCCATTAGAATGGAGTGATTGACAGTGTCGAAGGCCTTTTGTAGGTCCAGCATGACCATGCCGCAGTATTTGCCCGCGTCCACCTCTTGTTTGATGTGGTCGTTCAAATAGAGGAGGCATGTGTCAGTGGAGTGGGACGTTCTGAAGCCAGATTGGAATTCGTAGATTAGGTTTTTTTCCGCCAGGTACTTTTCGACCTGTTCGTTCGTAGACTATTTTCTCCATGACTTTCGAGATGGAGGTAAGAATAGAAACAGGGCGGTAGTTGCCTGGGTCTAATTTGCTGCCCTTTTTGTGTAGAGGGGTCACTCTCGCAATTTTGAAGTCCTTGGGGACGTGCCCCTGTCTTATAGAGAGGTTTATTATGTGTGTGATGACTGGGGTGATGGCGGCTGCTGCGTCTCTGAGGAATTTGGAGGGGATGTTGTCATGGCCAGTGGCCTTGTTAGGTTGGAGGGCGCTCAATTTTTTGAGTACCTCATCGGTTGTTACCATTTCAAGTTTGAAGTCGTCTTTGTGGACCCCTAGGTTTTTGTAGTATGCTACTATGTGTTCTACCCCATACTGCCCTGAGTGGGAGGGTAGTTTGTTTACCAGTGTTGTGGCTATGTTTGTGAAGAAGATGTTTAAGTAATTGGCTACATCCAGCTTGTCTGTGATGAGCGTGTTGTCCGTCTTTATGTTTATGTTTGAGAATCTGGTTTTAAGTTTTTTACTGCAGCCTAGTTGATTATTGAGTAATTTCCAAAGTTCGCGGGGTTTGTTTTTGTTTTCCTCAGTTTTGTCGTTGATGTCTTTTTGCGGTTCTGATCATGGTGTTTACGTCATTTCTTAGTCTGTTTCTTTGGATTTTTAGTTCAACCACGTGGGCTTGGAGTTCACTGTTTGAGCTTTTGGAAAGCTTTGTCTGACTTTTATGAAGTTCAGAGCATTTTTTGTCTCTGGTTTTCATAGCGGCCAGTATTTCAGTGTGCATCCATGCCTCAGCGCGATTTTTAACCCTGGTGGTTCTTATCGGTGCCATGTTGTTGAGTATTGTTGTGAATTTGGTTTTGAATCCAAGCCATGTTTCTTCAACCTGTGTACCACTGAGCTCATCTGACAAGACAAACGTCTTTCTCTGGTCTGCATCCCCTTAACAATTGTGTGTATTGAGCCGTACTGTACTGTACCCATTCTGCAATCTTTTAAATAAAGTTTTCATTCATATTCATTCACATCATGACAATTATGGCATAGGGACATACATGACATATACAGGTATTTAGTACTGTTACATTTGTGACATATACGATATGCAAATATACAGTACTGTTACCCAGAGATCCTAACAGGGATTATATACATATGATGGGGGGGAGACTGTACATCAGGAGGGGGTGGGTGGGGTGGGAGAGAAATATACATACATCAGGCTCCTCCGAGGGTTGTTGTGACGAGATACGCTCCCTGGTTACAACTGTATTATTATTAGGCTGCTAAAGAGATGATGACTCGACAACAACACAGGTGGAACAGGGCGGGTTGTTTCTGGAGGTTGTTGTCCTCATGACGATTTATTTAGTCTGATTTGAAACCTTGTGGAGAAAAAGCCGATGACTTACTGCCGTCCTTCCCGTCCGGGAGGAAATACATCCGGGGCGTGGATTACACTTCCGGGTTAACTTTTTCAAAATAAACGCACGCGTTTTGAACGATCAAATTCACATGTAACTAATATAACTTGTTTATTTCGTTTTCTAGAGACGGGTTTCTCGTCCACGTGTCAGACTCAGTGTGCGCGCGCATTAAGGATGCAAAAAATAAACGTAATCCTGGTCAGAACAACGGGGCAGACTACAATATAGTTGCACTTGTTAGCCATGCTAGCGATCTAAACAATCGATCCATGCCGAAGCTAACCTCGTTCCCAGCTTTATCTAGGAACTCAGTCACGTGACTCAGCGGGTGTTGCTGATTGGCTCGAAGACACTTGTGTTTACAAACAACAAACCTCTCCCGGAAGTAACAGCTCCCAATAAGTCACTCTCTTGATCTGGCTTTGGTTGGTAGAGTTGACGAGTGTCCCATGATTATACTTACATTGCATTTTAATTGTAGCTTATTTAGGTGTTTTTAATATGTGATGTGAAACTTGTATTTTAAATATTTTTTGTGCCAAATGTATACAGCAGCTGGCTTATTAATCATTTACCTTGGACCATCACTGTCTGTCCACCACGTGTCTTTGGCCCAAATGTCTGCAGTAGAGACATGAACCTTGACCCCGGCGCGTGGACCCGTCACGGGATTGTCTGCTGTAGACATATTAATAAACGTTATTGATTAACCTCTTACTGGACTGTGCTGTCGCAGCCATGTCCCGCAGAGACACAGCCGTGTTTATTATTATCATGTGTCTCTTTGCGTCGTCGTGGTTCCCTCGGGGCCGAGGACACCGGGTCGCCCCCCCCGCGCCGCCGTCATACGTGGCCGCTGTGTACGAGCACCGTGTGATCCTGAACCCCGAGCCCCGCGTGCCTCTGTCCCGGGACGCCGCGCTGCGACACATGGGGAGGAACCTGGACGTCTACGAGGCGCAAGCTGCGCGCGCAGCGGAACAGGTACCGTGTTGTTGTTAATGTTATGTGGTTTATCTGGTGGGTTTGTTGAATCAAGGGTTCTACTGCTGCTAGCCTGGGGTTATAAAGAGTCTGTACCGCTGGACTGGCAGCCAGTGGTGCGTTGTTAATATGGACTGAGCCGGCACGCAGGATAATGGCGCACGGGCACGCGCACGCGCGGCCCCGCGCGCATGCGCATATGTTCCCTCGCGCACATAATAATAATACACTTTGTATAGCCTTTCATACAGAAACTGCAGCTCAAAGTGCTTCACAACAGAAGAAAGACAGGCATAAAATGAGCACATAAAGTGCAGACATATAAAATCAGTTTTTCACATTAGGATCTAACATCCCAACAGGCAACCTTGTTTATGGTTTGATTCAGTTTTAATATAAATAATAAAAATAAAGAGAAGATTAATTAATTATCTACTCAGTCCCAAAGTTTGTGATGTAAATATGGAATGTCCCAAGTTGCTGCTGTTTACAGAGTGTATTGTTGTCCAAAGGTGAATGATGGTGAATGAAGGGTTAAATCAAAACAGTTGTCAATTCCAAACGGTGAGACACGTCCTCATACATCATTCACCTTTGGACAACAATACACTCTGTAAACAGCAGCAACTTGGGACATTCCATATTTACATCACAAAGAGTCCAGACGTGGTTGAAGACACCGGCCTAGCGGCTATTGTTATGATAATGCGAGGTAGCGCCGGGAGGCAGGTAAACAGACGAGCCGAGTCGAGCGCAGCGCGTTCTTGAGTGCACGCGCATGCGCGCACAACCATGCATGTGCGTGCACGCGCTTCTGCTCAAATCTTTAATACTCAGTGAGCTTGCACACCGTGCTACCCCGTCCCATGAACAACGCATGCCTGCTGGCAGCCTTACCGAGACATAGCCTACCACGTCCACAGGTCAGACTAACATGGAATCATTCTTAATAAACTATGATAATAAGCAGTGGTGCGTTATTGAAATCATCTGGGGTGACACGCACCACGTGCACGCGCGCTCCCGCGAATGCGCATTTAATGTCCCCTCGCTTGGGCACAGACTAAAGACAGTGCCTAATTGCCTCTACGAATGGAATGTAACACGTCTTCACAACAAGTTAGGTGTGAATGTGTCTGAGAACGTATTTAACACACCTGACGACCGGCGCTATTGATATGCAAATAGCGAGTGAGCTTGCACACCGTGCTACCCAGTCCCATGAACAACGCATGCCTGATGATAAGTGGTGTGTAGTGGTCGTTTTAGAAGTGTCTGCAAAATCTGATTATACTGAAAATGGGGGACCCTGATGGAAACAAGGCGAAAGTCTTTCTCTGGTCTGCCTGCATCCCCATTCTGCAATCTGTTAATAACATTTTCAATCAATCAATCAATCTGATGGGTTTACTCTGTACTTTGACTATAATAACGTGTCCTAACTGAAGCTGCTTCCCACTCCCCCCTCTGCCAGGGAGCCCAGATCCTGGTGTTCCCAGAAGATGGTCTTCACGGGTTCAACTACAGCCGTTCCTCCATCTCTGGTTACCTAGAGACCATCCCTGACCCCCTGCAGGAGAGCTGGAACCCCTGCACTGAGCCAGGCAGACACAACAACACCGAGGTCCACACACACAGACGCTGACACACACACACACACACTCACAAACACACACAAACACAATAAACTATTATTTACATTTAGTCATTTAGCTGAACGCTTTTATCCAAAGCGACTTACAAGTTTTGTACGACAAGTCATCAGGAAGGAAGGGCACAACTCTATCAGCTGAGTAACAATGTTCATCAAAGTGTTGCGTGCTACAGTGTAGGTTAGTATATTAGGACGCATGTTAGCAGGTTAGTTAGGGTTAGGTCTTTAAAAAAAAGGATTTTTTTTTAAATTTCAGATAATGGTTGAAGAAGTGCGTCTTTAGTCGACGGGTTTCGGCTGCTGTCCTAACTGGGGTGGGTGCTATACACTTACAACTAGATGTGCACCGAGAACCATTTCTGCTTTTTTACTTACTTTCTCTTTACTGTATGTACAGTAGCACACTCTCAGGGACTCATAAGAAACAAGCGTTTCATTATAAAGTATCCTGTATTTTGTTCTGACAAATAAAAACAAACTTGAACGTAAACTTGCTGACCAAATAGAAGTACATCCTTTTGATTATGTAGATACCGAGCGAGTACCAATATGCACACTTTACTTTACTTTATTCTTAAATTGTGGCGGTGGGTGAAGGGGGTCATCCTTTCTACAGTTACATCCATCTAGTTTTAAATCTACCCAAATACCAGCCTCCCATTTGATGTTCCAATGATGTCTCATAATTGTCATCAGCTCTGTGCCAGTACTCTTCTTGGTATCTGTGACATCTGTGCACGTCTACTTACAGCCAGGGGTATAAAAAGTACCCAGAAATTATACTTAAGTGAAAGTATGGGTACCGTCTCAAAATCGTACTCAAGTAAAAGTCAGAGTATCTGGCTAAAAACACACTTGAGTAAAAGTAAAAAAGTTAAGTTTAGTACTTAAGTACTAAAAAGTAAAAGTAAAAACTTTTTACGTTAACGTTAGTTCGGCCAGAGAAACAAATAATACTAATTAAAATGGTTGGACCTGCGAGATTTGTACTTTGTAGGTCTGCATTTTAAATGTAAGGAGTAAAAAAAAGTATGTTTTTTTTTCTCTGAAATGTAATGGAGTAAAAGTACAAGTATACAAACCTAATAATACTCGAGTAAAGTACAAATCCCCCCAAAACAGTACTTAAGTATTGTAACGAAGTACAATTACTCAAGTCCTTTACACGCCTGCTCACAGCTAAGCATGACGTCGTACAACATGCACACGTACACACACGCTCATTGTCTGCATGTTCCACTCGCAGGTCCTGCAGAGGTTAAGCTGTATGGCGCGTCGCCACGGCCTCTACCTGGTGGCCAACATGGCCGACCTGCAGCCCTGCCCTCTGACCCCTGACCCCTCCTGCCCTCCTGACGGACGCTGGCAGTTCAACACAAACGTAGTCTTCAGGTAAAGGGTCCTTAGCCTCAGAACGGTGGCTAGCGCTCGAATGTATAAAGTACACATGTATGATTGATTATTTTATTTCCGTGTCATGCACACAAAGTGCCCGACCCTCATGGGTTTGTAAGACACCAAGAATACCGTTGCAGTGTCCCGTTATTACATTTCATTATCTAAATACGGATTACATGAATACACATTACAGCCGTGTCTTAAACAAAGTATTCTGCCTTCTCTCTCCAAAGCTCGACAAATAGAATCTGCTACAAAAACAGTTCCCTTCCTGAAGCACAACTCAAGTTGTTCATATTCATCCTGCTCAAGAAAATCATCATAAATGGACATTGTACTGAAAAGTACTTCCCTTACGTCCTCGTAGACGGGACAGTGAAACGAAAAATGTACCTCATTCTGAATTCCTAAGAGTGCTGATTTGATGTCAGTTTAACGCAAGAAGTTCTCACCACTCCTGCTCCTGTACCCCCCCCCCCCCCCCCCCAGCTGATATGATGAATTGAAAATGGGGGACCCTGATGTAAACAAGACGAAAGTCTTTCTCTGGTCTGCATCCCCTTAACAATTGTGTGTATTGAGCCGTACTGTATTGTACCCATTCTGCAACCTGTTAATAAAGTTTTCAATCAATCAATCAGCCCAAACAGTAGGTTCAGCTCGTGCTGAGGGGGGGGAGGGGGGAGGGAAGAGCCACAGCACGTTTCTCCAGTTATTTTGGAACGTCTTTGGTAACTCGTAGATCTCTGACTGTACTCTTAATCTTTTTTTTATTTATTCTTTATTTTTGACTACCTGAATGTTCATTGTGAGCGATCTGTGGTGCTGAATTTCCCTCGGGATCAATAAAGTATTTCTATTGTTTTTTTTATATAACTTTTTTTATTGGAAGTTTTCAAAAAATAAAAAGTACAGATAGTTATACAAATTATACACCCCCCCCCCCCATTTATCCGTTCCTATCCCCTAGCCCCTCCCCATCCCACCCACGGAGAGCGATAACAAACATACAATACAAAAAAATGAAAGATTTTTAATAAAAAAATAGTAAAAAATATGTGACAGAAAAAAAGAAAAAAAATGAATTTTTTTTTAAATGATTTTCAAAAAAAAAGTAAAAAAAAAAAAAAAAAAACCCGATAACTACGATATTAATATAACTGCGGTGAGAAGACAAAGTATTTCTCTTCTCTTCTCTTCTATGACCACGCAGCTCGGAGGGCCTGCTGGCGGCACGGTACCACAAACACAACCTGTACTTCGAGAGAGCCTACGACGCGCCGCCGCGCCTGGAGCTCGTGACGTTCCACACGCCCTTCGCCGGGGAGTTCGGCGTTCTCACCTGCTTCGACCTCCTCTTCCACGACCCCGCGGTGGCCCTGGTGGAGAGGGTGGGAAATACACACACATCGATACGTTGGAACTCTGACACACACACACACACACTTCATCTCTAGTTCAAACGGGGACATTCCATCTCTAATCCATTCGTTTCATGTCCTTTTCACCCCCCCACTTCCCCCAAGCTGTGGAACAGTTCACCTGTACATATTAGATCTGCCTCCAAGCTGTGGAACAGTTCATATTTACATATCAGATCTACAAGCTGTGGAACAGTTCATATTTACATATTAGATCTGCCTCCAAGCTGTGGAACAGTTCATATTTACATATCAGATCTACAAGCTGTGGAACAGTTCATATTTACATATTAGATCTGCCTCCAAGCTGTGGAACAGTTCATATTTACATATTAGATCTGCCTCCAAGCTGTGGAACATTTATATTTACATATTAGATCTGCCTCCAAGCTGTGGAACAGTTTATATTTACATATTAGATCTGCCCCCAGCTGTGGAACAGTTCATATTTACATATTAGATCTACAAGCTGTGGAACAGTTCATATTTACATATTAGATCTACAAGCTGTGGAACAGTTCATATTTATATATTTATTAAATGTTGTACTTTGTATTGTGCAGCACTTTGGTCAACCTCGGCTGTTTGTAAACGTGCTGCTACATGAATGCATCACGTGACCTCTGACCCCGTCTCTCAGGGCGTGCGTCAGCTGGTGTACACCGCCGCCTGGATGAACCAGCTGCCGCTGCTGGCGGGCGTCCAGTTCCAGCGGGCCTTCAGCCTGGGCGCCGGCGTCTCCGTCCTGGCCGCCAACATCCGCAGCGACGCGCTGGGCATGACCGGCAGCGGCATCTTCAGCCCCGCCTCCGGCCTGCACCACCACGCCCGGCCTCCGGGGGAGCCGGAGGAGGGCCGGCTGCTGGTGGCCAGGGTGCCCGTCCTGGACCCCCTGTGGCTGGAGGGGAGGGCGGCCCGGGGGGGGGAGGGGCAGGGAGGAGGGGAGGAGAGAAGCCCAGATGACCCTCAACACTGTGTGCAGGACGACGAGAGCTGTCAGGACGCTCTTCCTCCTCCTCCTCCTCTTCTTCCTCCCACCTCTCCATCCAGCCCTGCCTCCTCCTCCGTCACGTTCACCTCCTCCATGATGTATGACCCCTTCACATTCGTCCTCCTACGCGGCCTGGAAGGGGAGGAGACCGTGTGCGACGGCCCTCTCTTCTGCTGCCGCTTGCAGTACCGCCGCTCGCCACGGGAGGGCAGTGCGGAGCTCTATGCGCTGGGTGCATTCGCCGGCACACACACGGTGAACGGGCGCTACGCTCTGCAGGTGGGTCGAGCACATCGACGCTTTGTTTTTTTCAAGGTTTTTATAAATATATATATATATTTTTTTTAAACTTAAATTTTTATTAACAGTTTTTAGACAGACAGCACTTACAAAAAATAAATAATAAATAAAGAAACTAGCATCACAATAAAAACAAAAGAAAAAACAGTGCACATAAATATTTACATGGGTATCATGGTTAGTTGTCTGGTTCCCCTACTGTTGTTTTCTAGGTATTTGATACAAAGGCTGATTGTGTATCTCCCAGCATAAACAGGTAATTCCTACTCAAAGATGATAAATGCTGACTAAGGCTTGTATGTGTGATCTGGGTCCAGAGACCCTCCTTGAGCTTCTTTCTTCCCTTATCCTTCGTCCTTTCTTTTTTTTTTTCTCTTGTTTATTAACTTTCACTTTGCCTTTTGGTTCACCCATACACAAACCACATCATCCCTGAATATTTAATATCACACCGTTAAACAGACATAAATAATAAGGTATAAAAACATTCAGCAATTGTAATATCCCAAAAAACAAAATAGAAAATATTAACTAAAGTACAGGTGTGTGACATGGGTTCATAGACCCTGCTTGAACATCTTTCCTCCTTTACCCTTCGCCCTCTTGTGTTGCATTTGGTTCCTCCTCTGTGATGTCGTTCTCGTTCCTTTTATAATCCTCCCACTTTCCCCATCTTTCCCCAAATTTCTCTTCCTGTAACCTCAGCATGTGTGTTATCCTTTCCATATCCTGTATTTCTTCCACTATTCCTACCCATTGTGCTATTGTCGGTGGGTCTTCCTTGTACCACAGTCTCGTTATTGCTTTTCTGGCCGCTATCAACATTATCTTTATTAAATATTTGTCCCCCCCTTGTATTCCCTCGTGTGTCCGGTCTCCTAAGTAAAGCACCAGTCCTGTTTGTGGTAGCCCGTATCCTAATATTCTGATCATTGCTTCCCCTATCTCCTCCCAATACCCCTTCAGCTTCTGACATCCCCAGAATATGTGCGTGTGATTTGCCCCCTCCTTCCCACACATCCTCCAGCATGCTCTTTGTGTTGGTGCATATTTTCCCTTCAGCTCTGGGGTTATAAAGAATCTGATTATGTTTTTCCATCCAAATTCTCGATCCTGTTGTTGAATGTTGTACCTCGCATATGTTCCCCCATTCCTTCCCTGTTATTCCTATCTCTAGTTCTCTCTCCCATTTCTCCCTTATATAATCGGTCGTGTGTCCCTTGCTGGTCATTATAGCCCGGTACAGTGCTGATATTACTCTTCCTTGCCCCCCTTCGTATGCCCATACTATCATCTTTATTATTCCATTCTGTTCCTCGTCTTTGGCCCCCCTTATTTCTTTGTTGTAGTAGTCTCTAACCTGTAGATATCTGAAGTGGTCCCTGTTTTCTAGTCCAAATTTCTCCTTTAATTTTTGTAGTGTCTGCATTTCTCCCTTCTCTATAATTTTGCATATCGCTGTTGCCCCCCCCCTCTCCCACCTTCTGAATCCATGGTCTAACCTCCCTGGTTTGTATAAATATTCTTAACACACCTACCGTAATACTTATTAATGTGCCTCGACATGAATGATGCATTCTTGCTTGGATCAATCCATCTATAAAAGCAATAGTTTCAATAAAGATCGTAAAATACAGCTAAATATTTATAATTAATTACATATAATATGGCTTGATACATATAGATGTAAGAGCCAATAAGGGACCAATTGATTAATAATAATTCAGTTAAAAAGGATTAAAATAGCTAATGATAATTTCATTATAATTCACAAGGTTTAAAATAGTCTAAAATGGATAATTTAGTCATGTATAAATAATAAAAACGTTTCTATGAGTTAAATTCTATGTTATGACATCACTGTGTGGTTGGATGTAACCTGGTCAGTTTGTTATGACATCACTGTGTGGTTGGATGTAACCTGGTCAGTTTGTTATGACATCACTGTGTGGTTGGATGTAACCTGGTCAGTTTGTTATGACATCACGGTGTGGTTGGATCTAACCTGGTCAGTTTGTTATGACATCACGGTGTGGTTGGATGTAACCTGGTCAGTTTGTTATGACATCACGGTGTGGTTGGATGTAACCTGGTCAGTTTGTTATGACATCAGTGTGGTTGGATGTAACCTGGTCAGTTTGTTATGACATCACGGTGTGGTTGGATGTAACCTGGTCAGTTTGTTATGACATCACTGTGTGGTTGGATGTAACCTGGTCAGTTTGTTATGACATCACGGTGTGGTTGGATCTAACCTGGTCAGTTTGTTATGACATCACGGTGTGGTTGGATGTAACCTGGTCAGTTTGTTATGACATCACGGTGTGGTTGGATGTAACCTGGTCAGTTTGTTATGACATCAGTGTGGTTGGATGTAACCTGGTCAGTTTGTTATGACATCACTGTGTGGTTGGATGTAACCTGGTCAGTTTGTTATGACATCACGGTGTGGTTGGATGTAACCTGGTCAGTTTGTTATGACATCAGTGTGGTTGGATGTAACCTGGTCAGTTTGTTATGACATCACGGTGTGGTTGGATGTAACCTGGTCAGTTTGTTATGACATCTGTGTGGTTGGATGTAACCTGGTCAGTTTGTTATGACATCACTGTGTGGTTGGATGTAACCTGGTCAGTTTGTTATGACATCACTGTGTGGTTGGATGTAACCTGGTCAGTTTGTTATGACATCACGGTGTGGTTGGATGTAACCTGGTGAGTTTGTTATGACATCAGTGTGGTTGGATGTAACCTGGTCAGTTTGTTATGACATCACTGTGTGGTTGGATGTAACCTGGTCAGTTTGTTATGACATCACGGTGTGGTTGGATGTAACCTGGTCAGTTTGTTATGACATCACTGTGTGGTTGGATGTAACCTGGTCAGTTTGTTATGACATCACTGTGTGGTTAGATGTAACCTGGTCAGTTTGTTATGACATCACTGTGTGGTTGGATGTAACCTGGTCAGTTTGTTATGACATCACGGTGTGGTTGGATGTAACCTGGTGAGTTTGTTATGACATCAGTGTGGTTGGATGTAACCTGGTCAGTTTGTTATGACATCACTGTGTGGTTGGATGTAACCTGGTCAGTTTGTTATGACATCACGGTGTGGTTGGATGTAACCTGGTCAGTTTGTTATGACATCACAGTGTGCTTTTTGATGTGGTTGGATATTGATGGAAGCTGTTTTCTGACCATGCTTTGGACATGTCATTTATTTTTCAAGTTTTCAAGTAAACATTTAAAAACAAAGCAAAGCAAATACATTTAGTTGACTCCAAGTGGTCCAGTTACTGAGAACCACCCAGAAAGTACCCAGAAATTATACTTAAGTGAAAGTATGGGTTCAGTCTCAATCTTACTCAAGTAAAAGTCAGTATCTGGATAAAAACACACTTGAGTAAAAGTCTAAAAGTTTCTACTTTTAAATGTACTTAAGTACTAAAAAGTTAAAGTAAAACTTTTTCTATTCTTCTGATAGCAGGTGTTTAACACATTGAGTGCCACGCCCCTTCCGGGAAGTGACCCCTTCCTTGCCGTCCATTAACCCCATGTAAACGTAGTTGTAGTTTGTAGAGCTAAACCTATATTTTATAGTATAGCTGTGGGTCTAATAACGCCGTCGAGTCTCAGTGAGTTGCTTCCAGTCAACGTGCAAAAAACAGATTCTTTTTTCATCCGTACATTTCCGTTTATACCGTTTTGAATATGAATATAGTTTGGTTGCTTCTGAGTAATTCCAGGGAGAAGACGCGAAAACAGCGTTTTTGTGTAATTCAATAAACACTGTAATTTTTTGCCTGATTATCGGATCTTCCTGAAATCAACGCTAGATCATCATTATTATCCTTCATCGTGCAAGCATGCAATGTGGTTTAGACCGGCGCGCCCCCCCCCCTCCTGCAACCCAACGGCAAACAGCCACACACATAAAACACAGATAGCTTGGGCGGCTGATTGGCGCAGTGGGCAAGGAGCTCGCCTCTAACGCAGGAGACGCTGGGTTCGAGCCCAGCTCTCGACGTTGCTACCGGCTGGCCGGTCGTTCATACTAACACAATTGGCAAGTGTTAGAGGGTGGGAAAGCCGGTGGGTGGGGATTGGACGTTGTGGACAGCGACTCCTACAGGTCGGTTGGGTGACGCCGGTGCGGCGGAAGCAGGAAGTAGCGGGGGCAGCGTGAGCCTCCCACGCGTTACTCCTCCTCGCCACTGAGAGTTCGAGCTGCTGCTGCGGTGAAAAGATGCGACAGGCTGCCTCCTCGTGTACCGGAGGGGACACGTGATGCAAGGCTTCTGTCCTCACTACAGCCGACCAGTGGGAGGCATAGTCTAGCGACGTTCAAGACAGGGGAGGGAAGAATTGGATAATACGAAATTGGGATGGGAGAAAAATAGAAAATGGGGAGAAAAAGTGGATAAAAAAAAAAAAAAAAAAAAACACAGATAGCTTCAATCGCGGTAGAAATAAATATCAGATCAACGCAAGCGTTCATATATAGTGTCCTTACCTGGTATCTGATGTAATGCAAAAAAAATAATCCAATTATCTGATCGCCATTCCAGTTATCCACAGCGATCCTGTCTCAGACGTTGTTGGGCATTACTTATCAACGGGCGGGCAGGGTCAGTAGTCCAAACCATCCCTACAAGCGTGTGTTTTGCGTGAGTGTTTAGGACCCGCCCCCACACCGCAGCTCGGTAGAGAAAAGAAACTAACCCGTTTCTAATGGAGTGCAATAATGGCCGAAGGCGTTAGAGAGGGCGGTATAAGACCGTCTGCCAGCTCAGACACACTGAGAACAGTATGCACAAGGTGCCCCGCTGAATTATGAATGGCAATAGCGATTAAAAGAAATACAGTGAGAAAAACGTAGATCTACGTTTCCGGCACTCAACGATCGGGCGACAGAACCGTAGTTCTACGTTTTCGGCAACCAAATGGTTAATCAAAGATCCCCACTTTCTAGTCTTTCACAAGGACCAATCAGCATGGGTGGGTTAACTTTCCATCGATGGGGATTTGATTGGCGTTATCGTTAACGTTAGTTCGGCCAGAGAAACAAATATACTAATTTAAATGGTTGGACCTGCGAGATTTGTACTTTGTACTTTGTAGGTCTGCATTTGAAATGTGAGGAGTAAAAAGTATGTTTTTTTTTTTCTCTGAAATGTAATTGAGTATAAGTACAAGTATACAAACCTAATAATACTCGAGTAAAGTACAAATCCCCCAAAACAGTACTTAAGTATTGTAACAAAGTACTATTACTCAAGTACTTTACACCCCTGCCACAAGAGGGCAACATAGGAGCCCTGCAGTGTGTGAGCGTTTGTTTATTACACAACAGCTTGGAAACACCCTACTTTAACCCCCGTCTGCAGGTCTGCGCGCTGGTCCGCTGTGCGGGGGCGGAGCCCAGCTCCTGTGGACAACACGTGGAAGAGGCGGAGTCCAGAGTGGACTTCCTGTTGGAGGGGCGGTTCGCCACGCGGCACGTGTACCCGTCGGTGCTGGCGAGCGGGCTGGTCCTGGATCAGCCAGAGCGTCTGGAGAGGACGGCGGGGGGCCGGGTGGCCCTGAGACACTCACACATGACCGCTGGACTGGTCACGGCCTGTCTCTATGGCCGCATGTATCACCTGGACCATGAATGAACTGTGTGTGTGTGTGAGAGAGAGGGGTGTGTGTGTGTGTGTGTGTGTGTTAGGGGGGCTGGGCGATTCATCGATTTTATCGATTCATGATTTAGGATTTTTTTTTTTAAATAAAAATAGATTTAAAAAATTTAAATGTCCCCTAAGAGTCACCCTTTATTTAAAAAAAAAAGTGATGTTTGGTGAAAGTTAGATTTGCACTTTATTAATCCCAATAGGGAAATTCATTCTTGTTTGATGATCAAGAGGCACATTTTATTTGTTTTAAGTTAAGTTTGGTGAAAAAGCAAGTTATTGCACTATTAATCCCAATAGGGACATTCATCTTTGTTTGATCAAGAGTAACCTTTTATATATTATAAATTATATATTATTATTTAAAAAGAAAATTAAGTGAAGATAGGTGAAAGTTAGGTTTGCACTTCAATCCCAATAGGGAATTAATCTTGGTTTGATAATCTTTTTGTGTCAAATAAAAACAAAGCTTATTTGAATGATTTCCTTGGCGTTTCTAGTTTTTAAGAGAAAAAGACGATTAAAATCGTAAATCGGATGTGGTGTGAAAAAATCTGAGATTTTATTTTTAGGCCATATCGCCCAGCCCTAGTGTGTGTGTGTTCACATGCCCCAGGATAGTTCAGTCAATATTTGTGAGCACCACTCTCTTCTAAAGCTAGAAATTGGAGAGAGAACGCTCCAATCAGTGATGTGACTGGGATGTAAAAATCTGGGGCTGCTCCATAAGCTATGAATGGGGCCCTGACTTTGTGAGGCAGTATAAGTGTTTGTGTGATAAGTATGTGTAGCTCTTACACAGGTTTTAATTATGGGAAATGCTCCTACCGTCTTCTCCAGAGTCAGACAAGAAGATACAGTAGATACCAATTTCCTCTCTGTGCGTTCAGTAGAAAGCTATCCGGCTGCACGCTAGCTTAGTTTAGCACAAATGAATGGAAGCGGACATGTATTGATTGATTGATTGATTGATTGAAAATGTTATTAACAGATTGCAGAATGGGTACAATACAGTACAGCTCAATACACACAATGACCACTTGGGGGTGGACCACTTTTTTTCAAACGTATTCAAGAATAAACATCATAACCATGTCACAACAGCAGTTATAATGTATATTTTCATCAATACGTTTGTTTACCAATAGGTTAAAGTGTTATTAGTGAGATTTTAGTCTTAAAAAATGTGTTGTTATCGCGGAAATCGGCCATTTTGAATTACCGGCCTTCGGTGAATGTAGTCATTTTGAGAAGAGGACATCCAGAGCTTTCAATGAGCGTTGGAATTCTTTTTAAACTACACTTCCCAAAGGCTTCTAGCTTTCTGCAAGCAAATTACTTGCTGATTATTATTTTTTATTTCTCTTATTACTCTGGATTATATACCACAAAACTTAAAAAATGGCGGAGCTCTTGCAAGAATTAAAAAGCTACTGTACATACAGTAATTTCATTATCTGTTCTTATGCACGCCTGGTGATACTAAATCCAAATTGAACTCGGTCATTTGAAAGAGAAGATCTGGCCCAATCCATAAATGTGCGAATTGGCTATAATAAAGTCATTTATAGGCCTGATATTCTATATTCTATAATAATATTTCAAATTGCATTGGTCCAGATGGGAGAATTCAGTACTGTATCTACAAAACCTTCAGTTTAATCATCTTCCCTTTATTCATTTCCTTAGATTTCCTGTACACGTGATCTCAAGAAGGTACTGAACGAGCTCAGTGGCCGTTTTTCATGTCTGGTCATTTTCAGCATGGTGTTATTCACTGTCAAAGATGCAAAGAAAAATCATAATTCATATTCTCCTTTGTTTCATCACAATTTAAGCAGACACAATATTTCGGACATTGGGAATACATTCACTGAGGTCCATAGATGTCCCTAGATACCAAGAACATGCTAATGGACCTTGTAGAAGTGGAGCAATATTCCATTTACCTAGGTATGTATTTTAGGCGGATTTTCAGAAAATAGGGCTCCGAGCCTAAGAGCTTAACTCAAAAAGAAATGCCTTTATTTTACTTCTTTATAGCTCGTTATTTAAGAACATTTGCACCGAGGTTCAGTCTGCTGCTCATCTTTCAATGTCCTTTTCTCTTTCGTTCCCTCACTCACACACCCACACACACACACACACAGTATCAGCTGTTCTTACCTGTCTCCAGTACAGTACATAGACAATAAGTAGTTAAGAGTCCAGAGTCACATGGTCATCTTACTACGACAGCCGCTCTTCAACAAAGGCCTTTTGTAGTGTCGTTCACATCAACAGACTTCTACAACCAATCACATCATTAGAATACAGTACATCCACCGGGCTGTCAATCAACTGCTGTCTGGACAACTTTCATTCAGTCCGATTCACTGAAGTCCTTCTCCTGCGGGGGGGGGGGGGGGGGTCAACTAGGCTTTAGAAAGGTGAGTGACAGCAGGGTCTGTGTGCATTATGACAGCTCAGGAGGGAGGGTCCTGTGAGTGACAGCTCAGGGGGGAGGGAGGGTCCTGTGAGTGACAGCTCAGGAGGGAGGGAGGGTCCTGTGAGTGACAGCTCAGGGGGGAGGGAGGGTCCTGTGAGTGACAGCTCAGGGGGGAGGGAGGGTCCTGTGAGTGACAGCTCAGGAGGGAGGGAGGGTCCTGTGAGTGACAGCTCAGGGGGGAGGGAGGGTCCTGTGAGTGACAGCTCAGGAGGGAGGGTCCTGTGAGTGACAGCTCAGGGGGGAGGGAGGGTCCTGTGAGTGACAGCTCAGGAGGGAGGGAGGGTCCTGTGAGTGACAGCTCAGGAGGGAGGGAGGGTCCTGTGAGTGACAGCTCAGGAGGGAGGGAGGGTCCTGTGAGTGACAGCTCAGGAGGGAGGGTCCTGGGAGGAAAGGTCAACAGCACAGCAGGGAGGAGACAGGAGCCCTTGGTCCTTTTGGTTCAGATTGTCTCCCGTTTCCTCCATAAAGACTCAAAGAGTTCCAAAACAGAGCTCTAGTCTCTTCTAACGGAGTAAAACAAGAGACATTTTAAGAGAGAACAGGGAGGAGGGGTTTCATAAACAACAACAATAGTGTTTAAAGTTGTTCTAGGTAGTAGTCTGGTAGAGATGTAGCGTTTGTTCATCTTGAAGTCATTTGTCCTCCTTTCTAAACCCCTCCCTCTCTCTCTCTCTCTGCCTGAAGGAGACGAAACATACGCACCTGTAGCGCTGAGTGACAACATATCAACCTGTAGCGCTGAGTGACAACATATCAACCTGTAGTGCTGAGTGACAACATATCATTGTCACCGGTATGGCTGTCCGCATTATGTCATTAATTGCGTGCATGTGTGGGAGAGGTCGATCAGTTAGCCACGTTAGCGTGAGCTAGGTTAGCCAGTTAACGTGAGCCAACGTTAGACGGAAAGACAATGTAACTAACGTTACTGGTGAAAAAGTGATTTACCTTGGGAGTACTCCTTTGCCAACTTGCTGTACTTTGCTCGCAGGTCTGCAGCCATTATTGCTGGATTATGAATAGTGAATTACTTTAGCCAAGGTAACGTTAAAGCTAAAACTAGCTTTTCAGCTAGCTCTTCAGCTAATGCTAATAATAACACATCAGAGCTCCCCGTCACACCTGCTCTGTCGGGACGATGGCATGTAAGAAAGTATCTTGTTTTATAACGTTCACTCTCAGCAGGAGGATACCGCACGTGTTGTTGATAAATGACGTCATTATGGTATCGGAGGCTAGACTTTTGGCGTACTCGCCGATACCGATACCGGCATTTTAGGCTGTGTATCGGAGGCATTTCCGATACTGGTATCGGTATCGAAACAACATAATCAACCTGTCATGACCAAACCCTGTCAGTAGTAGTATATTAATAACCCTTTCACTGCCACACGACAGAAGGTTAGCCCTTTACTATCACACAACCGACGGCGATGCTCCATCGTTAGCATCCGCGGAGCTAATGATGCTAACGATGGAGCATCGCCGTCGGTTGTGCGATAGTAAAGGGCTAACCTTCTGTATCGTCAGTGAAAGGGTTAACCGGCTGCCGTGTGGCAGTGAAAGGGTTAAGACATGTACCCGCTACAGAAGAGGAACCTCTTTGCATCGAGAGCCGTCTTCACCGGTGACGACCGAGCTCCTTCGTACCGTAGTATATAGACCTAGAGTTTTACCTCATCTTATTTATTATGCATATTTAAAAATATATATATATATTTGCGCCCCCGTGTTCTTTCATATTGTGATATCAATACGAGTTGGATATACTGTTCATCCCTCACATGTTTGATTCACAAAATGGCCGGCGTTTTTGGAAGAGGCTCCCCCCCCCCCCCCCCCCCTCACCCAGCAGGCCTGCCTACACACGTCAACAAGCCTGCCCCCCCCCCTCCCCCTCCTCCTCCTCCTCCTCCTCCGACCGCTCTCTCCTCTTCCCGTGATCTCCGTTAAAGGCTCCTGAGTGGTCGGCCAGCCCCGCCAGTCCAGAGGCTCTGTAGCCAATAAGGGTGCAGGGGCGGGACCCCGTCGGGGGGGGGGGGGGGGGCGTGTCCGTGTCCCTCAGTACGTCTCTGAGTCGGAGTCGTTGAGCTCCGTCGTCCGCGGAGGCCGAGGACAGCGGGCGGTCGGCCCGGCAGCGCGACACGTACGGGGGGGCCTCAGGGAGGGCGAGGTGTCGAAG
>NC_140177.1:5546320-5604668 GCF_963971535.1 Notolepis coatsorum
ACACACACACACACACACACACACACACACACACACACACAGGACCCTCCCCCACAATGTTGCCTTTCCAGGTATTCAGTTGAGCAGGTCGAGGAGGAGGAGGAGAAGGAGGGGGAGGAAGAGGAGGAGGGGGAGGAAGAGGAGGAGGGGGTTGACGTCTGTGATAAATGTCACTGTGAGGAATGTGACCAGGAGGAGGTGAGTGTGCACGCACATAGACAACACTGTGTGTGCACGTACAGTTTACCCCGGAACGAGGGACTTTTTCACAAGTTCCGGGAGGTTATTTGACCCCCCAGAAGACCCCGCTCTGGGGGCAGGACATTGCGGGAGGTGGTGCTTGCGGCACTGAACATTCTGAATGGAATTTGTTCATTGAGCTAATGCATAAAAAATATCCCCCCCCCCCTAGCGAATCTTTTAGTTATAAAATATCAATATTGTGCCGTCAGAAGAGTATTTAGTCATTTTGTATTTAATGAGACGGTTGGCGTCCATTTCGCCAATGTCATCCGCTTTCAACCAGGAAATGCGAACGTGAAATGCATATTATAAGCTGATAAATCTACAGTTAGATCGTATGGACTAAGCAGGTGAAATGTTTGAAGGTCAAGTATTTAAAGATCGCTATTGTCTGGCTGGGTGGCGTAGCGGAGATTCCTACAGGTCGGTTTGGGTGACGCCTGCACAGCAGAGACAGGAAGTATCGGGGGCAGCGTGAGCCTCCCATGCGTTACTCCTCGCCACTGAGAGTCCGCGCTGTCTGGTGAAAAGATGCGACAGGCTGCCTCCTCGTGTACCGGAGGGGACATGTGATGCAAGGCTTCTATCCTCACTACAGCCGACCAGTGGGAGGCATAGTCTAGCAAAGTTCAAGACAGGGGAGGGGAGAATTGGCAATACGAAATTGGGATACAAAAAAAAAAAAAAAAAAAGTGAAAAAGTGGATAAAAAAAAGATCGCTATTGTCTATTTACTAGGCAATTTGGGGCGTGCCTCATTTGGAAATACAAGTAACTCACAGAGTCATCTGGATATATGACAAGTCTGAACATTGGTCTGTTAATTTAACTGTGATCACGAAGATCTGATCAGAGAAAATTGTCCTTCTGTGGTCTAATGAGACGCTGGAATGCCTAGAGACCTTTTTCACACGCCAGTGGACTCATTTTACCTGATCTTCGTGTGTCATTACACTGGGCCGAAGGAACTTAAAGTTCTGTGAGGGGTTAACCGTCAAAGGAGATGTAGGATAGGGCGGCTAGGTGGTGTAGTGGGCAAGGCACTCGCCACCAACGCAGGAGATGCTGGGTTCGAGCCCAGCTCTCGGCGTTGCTACCAGCTTGGCTGGTCGTTCATACTAACACAATTGGCAGTGTTAGGGGTGGGAAAGCTGGTGGGTGGGTCCTGGTCGTTGTAAACAGCGACTCCTACAGTTCGGTCGGGGCGCCTGCTCAGCGAGGAAAGGATCTAAGGGGGGTAGTGTGATCCTTCCACACGTTACACACTCTCAGTGAGAGTCCGCGCTGCCAGGTGAAAAGAAGCGGTTGATTGGCTACACATGTGTCGGAGGAAGGGGAATTGGCACAACGACTAACATTGGGAGAAAAACGGAGGAAAAAGGAGAAAAAAAAATGTAGGATAGAAGGGGTTAACCATCAAAGGAGATGTAGGATAGAAGGGGTTAACCGTCAAAGGAGATGTAGGATAGAAGGGGTTAACCGTCAAAGGAGATGTAGGATAGAGACATAAAAACATATTCTAAGAAAAGATTTTCTTGACAGTCCGTGAGTTTGCAGAGGTATCATCAATCCAAACCACTTGGAATGTGGATGGTAGAGGTGGGAATCACCAGAGGCCTCACGATACGATATTATATTATCGCGATACTTAAGTCACGATACGATAGTATTGCGATTCAAAATATATTGCGATACATATATTGCGATATTAATATTGCGATATTAATATTGCGATTTATTACCTTTTTTCAACTGCAAAGTAAAACTTTGTCAACATGTTTTATCTAATAAAATAAAGTGTTCAGTCTGTTCATCTAATTTCAATAATTTTTATTGCAGAACATGGTATTTTCTCAAGCAGACAGACTGTGTCAAACTGAACTGTTTGTGGCGGTCAGGTGGCGTAGCGGAGATTGTGCTCGTCACCAATGCAAGAGGCTGCGGTCTCGACTCCCGGAGAGTCAGCATTGCCTTGGCTCGGGCTGATCGCTATACTAACTCGTTTGGCTGAGTTAGGGGGAGGGGAGCCGTGGGTGGGTCCTGGGCGTTGTGGACAGCGACCCCTACAGTTCGGTCGGGGCGCCTGCTCAGCAAGGGTAGGATCTGGAGAGAGGTAGTGCGACCTTCCACACGTTACACTCTCCCGTGAGAATCTGCGCGGCCAGGATGGCTGCCGGCTGGCTGCACATGCGTCGGAGGAAAGCATGTGACAGTCTCCGGCCTCTCGGACCAACAGTAGGGGAAAGTGCGCAACAACCAGGAAGGGGGTTGGGAATTGGCATAACGACTAATAGTGGGATGGGAGAAAAATCATATTCAGTCATATTCCAAATTAACTGAATGCATTCATTTGTGTGTGTGTGTGTGTGTGTGTGTGTGTGTGTGTGTGTGTGTGTGTGTGTGTGTGTGTGTGTGTGTGTGTGTGTGTGTGTGTGTGTGTGTGTGTGTGTGTGTGTGTGTGTGTGTGTGTGGACTACTGTACTATTACAGGTATTGAAATGAACAATGCAACTTCCTTATAAAAAATAAATAATAAAATATCGATACTTGGCGTCCAGTATCACCACACAAAGTATCGCGATACTATACTGTATCGATATTTTCCCCCCCACCACTAACCCGAGGGCACTTCAATTACAACCCGAGGATAACTAGGCTTGAAAACAATGTCTATATGAAGTCTTAAAAATGGGCTTAATGTGTTAATGGTTCAACGTCTGAAGGGTTCAATCGTCCCATCTATTGTAAATGAGCGTTTGCCACAACATATTTCCAAACCCGATACAGCACATAATAATGTCTTGCATGGACACAGACCTTTCCAATGCTCAACCCTGTATATATAGCTTGTCCCAGCTTGCCATGACAACACATAACCTAAGAACCTGCAGGAGACAGTGGAGTGTTCGTGAGAAGCCCTGTCTTGGTGCCAGTGTGTCACCTGAAGCCCTGTCTTGGTGCCAGTGTGTCACCTGAAGCCCTGTCTTGGTGCCAGTGTGTCACCTGAAGCCCTGTCTTGGTGCCAGTGTGTCACCTGAAGCCCTGTCTTGGTGCCAGTGTGTCACCTGAAGCCCTGTCTTGGTGCCAGTGTGTCACCTGAAGCCCTGTCTTGGTGCCAGTGTGTCACCTGAAGCCCTGTCTTGGTGCCAGTGTGTCACCTGAAGCCCTGTCTTGGTGCCAGTGTGTCACCTGAAGCCCTGTCTTGGTGCCAGTGTGTCACCTGAAGCCCCGTCTTGGTGCCAGTGTGTCACCTGAAGCCCTGTCTTGGTGCCAGTGTGTCACCTGAAGCCCTGTCTTGGTGCCAGTGTGTCACCTGAAGCCCCGTCTTGGTGCCAGTGTGTCACCTGAAGCCCTGTCTTGGTGCCAGTGTGTCACCTGAAGCCCTGTCTTGGTGCCAGTGTGTCACCTGAAGCCCCGTCTTGGTGCCAGTGTGTCACCTGAACCTTACATGTTGTCATTTAGCTGAACGCTTTTATGCAAAGCGACTTCCAAGTTCTGTACGACAAGACAGCAGGAAGGGTACAACTCTATCAGCTGAGTAACAATGTTCATCAAAGTGTTGAGTGCTACAGTGTAGGTTAGTATATTAGGACATGACAGTAAGGTTAGTTAGGGTTAGATTTTTTATTATTATTATTTTCTTTTCATTTCAGATAATGATAATGAAGAAGTGCGTCTTTAGTCGACGGTGAAAGACTGGTCAGGTTTCGGCTGCGTCCCAACTGGGGTGGGAAGTTCGTTCCACCATTGTGGGGCAAGGACTGAGAATAGGCGGCTTCTCCTTGATGACCCTCCCGGAGCTCGGATAGGAGTAGGTCTGAGGCGGCCAGAAGATGCAGAGCGGAGGGGTCTTGAGGGTGTGTGTAGTTAGAGACCATTGACCGGAGGTAGGCGGTGGTGTGTTACACCTGAAGCCCCGTCTAGGTGCCAGTGTGCGTTACCTGAGACGATGAGCAGCTCAATGATCTCTGCGTTGCCCAGGTAGGCTGCAGCGTGCAGGGGGGTCCGCTTCTCATTGTCCTGGGGCAGGGACACAACCAGCGTCAGCATTAGTCATTCTCTCTAAAAAAATACAGTTAAACATGGTCATGAGTTTTCTCTCCCTTTCTTACACACTGTGCACAAAGGGGTGCGTGCGCAGGCACACACACACACACGCACACACACACACACACACACACACGCACACACACACACACACACACACACGCACACACACACACACATCAATGAAAGCATATGTCACATGGCCAACCACACAATCAATAGGCCACACAAGCTGGGTCACCATGGGGGAAACATGAGCGCAATCCCTCCATCATCCCGTCACTCTCATTCCTCCGCTCTCTCCATCACAAACTACACCCATCCACCCTCCTCCCCTCCCCTCCTGCCCCCTCCTCTCATCTCATCTTCTCCCCTCCTCCGCTTCCATTCATTGTGCTAAGCTACGTAGGCTAACGTGCAGCCAGATAGCTTTCTACTGAACGCACAGAGAGGAAACTGGTATCCATCTTCTTGTCTCTCTCTCTGGAGAAGACGGTAAGCTAATTAATTTCTCAAAATGTTGGCGTGTTCCTTTAAGACCCGGCCAGTTTGAAAATAATCTGAATTCCAATGACGCGCAATTGTCATTTCATAATAGACCCACGCAGACCAGCACGGACCTTCAATTTTAGAAGCTATGATATCTAGCTATTCAGCCCCGAGTTCGACAGCTCTGTGACAACTCCTCTCATGAGTAGCGCTGTTTCTAGTATGTGCAGTAAAAACTCTGCGAGCAATGGGTCCAATGCGTCCATAACCAGTGTAAACAAAAGGTGCAGATGAGCGGGTCTGTATGCCCTGTTGGTTATATAATTATATATATATATATATATATATATATATATATATATATATATATATATATATATATATATATTAGGGCTGCACGATTTTGGGAAATAATTAGGGATGTCCGATATTATCGGCCGATATCGGCATTAAAATGTGATATCGGAAAATATCGGTATCGGTTTTCAATTTTTTTTTCTTTTCTTTTTTACATTTCTATAACCTTTATTTACCCAGGCAAGCAAGTCAGAACAAATTCTGATTTTATTTATTGTCAAAAGTATGCATAATGTTGTGTAAATTCCACAACAAGAGATATGTAATGTTAATTACCTGAGGGGGGGGGAAACCCTGCATATAGGTATCGGTTGATATCGGTATCGGAAATTAAGAGTTGGACAATATCGGTATAGGTAAAAAAGCCAATATCGAGCATCCCTAGAAATAATCTAAGTGCGATTTTTCGGACAGATATTGCGATTGCGATTACATTTGCGATTATAATAATACATTTTTTAAGCAGCCCCACAGAGGTTTATTGTAAAATGCGGCTTGCATCTGGCCTACTACGCGGTGGGTCTGTTCGGGACACCGAGCCTGAAATTTTTTCTTTTTACCTGGGAATCGATACCGGTACCTTTTTTTCTGTACTTTACTCTCCCTCTCTGAAGTCTAAACTTCACAACACACAATCTAAAGCCCCTTACCTCCCTCTTCCAAACCGTTCCTACAACAATAACAACAACTTGCAAAGGAGATCTTGTATCTCAATGGGACTTCCTGGTTAAAGTAAAAAAATTAAATAAAAATTTAAAAGATTAATCGTTCAGCCCTAATATATATATATATATACACTATGAGTAAGTCCGTGCGCCAAACTAAACAAAGTCCATGGATTACATCAGCAACACTGGACCCGACCCCTCTGGGAGCCACATCAAAGCAACAGAAACATTCACCTTGTTTGGGTGGGAATGTGTGGCTGTGGCTCAGGGTCAGTGTTTCATGCTCATGGAGACAGTAGGGAGGAGGGGAGGGAGACGGAGTAGGGGAGACGCAGCAGAAAGCACTGATCCCAGGCCAGCAGGGAGACATATTATTATGGTACAGGGCTCCTGAGGCAGGAAGGCTCCCTCCCTCCTCACAGTCTGCTAATCGGTTGGTTTTGGTAAGTCAATTAGTCAATGGTTACGGTTAGGGATGTCCGATATTATCGGCCGATATTGGCATAAAAATGTGATATCGGAAAATATCGGTATCGGTTTTCAAAGAAAAATAAACGTTTATTTTTTTTTCGTTTTTTTTACATTTCTATAACATTTATTTACTCAGACAAGCAAGTAAGAACAAATTCTGATTTTATTTATTGTCAAAAGTATGCATAATGTTGTGTTAATTCCACAACAAGAGATATGTAATGTTAATTACCTGAAATTATTCCGTTTTTTGGGGGGAATCGGTTGATATCGGTTGATATCGGTATCGGAAATTAAGAGTTGGACAATATCGGTATATCGGTATCGGTAAAAAAGCCAATATCAAGCATCCCTAGTTACGGTATATTCCATACTGAGTGGATTCTTTCCTGGTAAAATCGATTTAGAAAATATCTGGTTAACACTTTGATCGCCATGGGTTAAATTCATAATTTACCATCCCTCGCCAGCTCTATTTGTCTATGGAGAAGTTCCCCTTCTTTGCAGGGCTATAACTTTTTAAATTCTATTGCTACATTGCCATTATTATGGCCCATTTAATGTCCTATATGTATTGTTCAGGGTGTAGCAACGTTAAACTTTTTCATTCACATATTCATACTAAAATATGGTCTAAAGTATAAGTATGTTTTTATCGTTTTCTGCAGCTTTCTTCAGAACGTGATTTATAGCCCTAAATGCATTATATTGATGATCAAATACAGTTTGGTAGGAATCTGTGCGAGATAAAAAGTTTCAACTGGACGTGGTTCTAGACATTTCTACGCATCATCTGATGATGACCGGATGGGCGGGGGATCGTTTATAATTCCGTGGGCAGCGTTAGATGATTCATCCAGAGTGGGTCATATGTTCATCAGATCAGTTAGTATAGAATACGTTAGAATATAGCGCTGAATCTTACCGTGGCTTCCTCGCGCCGCTGGCAGATGAGCGTGGAACAGATTTTTTTCTATTATGGGATGTAGAAATGCCCGATCCATTTCCAGGTTGTATAATAGTATATACGTCCAAATAACGTTGTTTATTGAGTTAGGGCGAGCAATCTATTATCCAGTGTTTCAAGATGTAGTCGCGGGAGCTATAGAGAGTGGCCGGACCACATTTGGATGAGTACTACCAATTCAAAGGTTAATATCCGGTTGGCGATCTGCCGATCGGCCACCAGATGGCGCTCTTGAACCGCTAGAGCAGGGGTCGGCAACCCTAGGCACGCGTGCCTGCTTAGGCACGCGGGACCATTTCCATAGGCACGCGGGGGGGGGGGGGGCAGCATAAAAAAAAAAAAAAAAAAATATTATTATTATTATTATTTTTTTTTTACTTCGCTTTGAAATATTATTGTGAAATGTTTTGCACTGTTGTCGCATATCTCTTGTTGAAATCCTCCCACAGGTTCTTTTTTGTAAGTCGACTGTTCTGCACACCCCTATATTATGACAGCAATCAGCTGTTCCCATGTGCTCCGCTGTAGCCGGCCTCCCGCCGGCCTCCCGCAGCAGTCGCGCCAGGTAACACACAGTGCTGAGGTTGCATTCTGTGCAGTGTCATGATCAACCCCCGCTAAGAAATCAAAGCAAATTCGCACATTCCAGCCCTCGTGGACAGACGATTACGGGTTTGTGGACCGTCAGAAGGACCGTGCTATGTGTTCTTTCTGTTTGGAAAATGTAGTTTGCCAAACATCATCTGTGAAACGCCATTTCGAGACTAAGCATAAAACAAGTTTCAAGGATCAGGCGGATAAGGCAGAATCCATTAAACGTGCCGTCGCCAGGTATGGGAAGCAAGCCAGCACCCTCAAAGTGTTCACAAGCGCTAAAAAACACGCAACTGAAGCAATTGCTATCGCATTGCTCATTGCATTGCAAAACGTGGAAAGCCATTCACGGATGGCGACGTATATAGGCTTTTATCTGTACCTCATATGTTTTGTTTGAAGGCTTGCCAAATAAAGAGACAATAAAAGCAAGGATAAAAGATATCCCCACCATGTCAACGGAACGTTGCAATGGCTTTGCTGACGGTCTTCGGGTCAACATACCTCTGTGAGCAGATCTTTTCGCACATGAAGTACGTGCTCAACCCCTCCCGGAGTCGATTGACAACCGACCACTCCGAAGCATGTGTCCAGCTTAAAGTGACTAATTACACCCCCCAAATAACCGGAGCTCAGCCAGGCAAAACACTGACGCGACAGGTAGGCTGCTGTTTATTTTCCTGTACATCGGTTTGCATGTTAACTTGAACTTGAACGTGCATATGCAGGGCTCTACGCATAATAGATCATACGCACAATCGCGCATATATTATTATTATTATTACGCGGCATGTGTATGTGTAGGGGAGCTGTCCACTGTGCATGTGGTGCTGAACCTCTCTCTCTCTCTCTCTCTCTCTCTCTCTCTCTCTCTCTCTCTCTCTCTCTCTCGTGGAGCACAGTGTGCTTTGCGTGTGCACTGTGTGTGCCATCATGTTAACGTTAGCCTCAGTTAAACTTAAACCTTGCGACGCCTCGTTAGATGAAGCTGTGTTCTGAGGTGTTCTGAGCTTCTGAGCTGTGTCATGTGACAATAGTACACATATTTAATTGAAACCCTTTATTTGTTTATTATTTCAATTTAGCTGGAAATACATTGCTACATCATTCAGTAACATTTGCAGAGCCTTATAACAAAAACATTATTACGGTCACCATTGTGACCAGTGCTTAATCAACACATTTTATTATTTATTTTTCTATTATTTCATTGAACATGTTAAAAGCCATTTTTCTTACTCAAAATGTGAGTATTACCAAGTCAACTTGTGTTCTTAAAACAATGACAATAAACATAGTTTTATTAGGTTGAAATAATGTGGTTGTGTACTTATTTTTCTGTTAACTTATTATGGATTGAAAACTGAGCACAGTAACTGAACTCAATATTTTTAAGTTTGGGTAACTTATTATTATTTATTTTTGTACAGTTCTCCATTAGGCCTGTAGGTGGAGCTATGGTGTGTGCTGTGTCCAAAAATGAATGGGCAAATGTGAGTGAAATGGTCGCACTGTATGCAGCTGTTTGTCTGCATTGCACCCCCCCCCCCCCTCCCCAACTCAGATTTAGGGTTGATACAACCATCATAATAATATTGTTAATAATAACAATAACAATAATGATGTAATAATGTAAGAATTATCATTAAAAATACCTGATTATGAGAGAAAAAAAAATACGATGCATGGAATATTGTTGAGGCACACTAGTTACAACTATATTTCAAATAGGCACTCCATGTCAAAAAGGTTGCTGACCCCTGCGCTAGAGAGTTGAGAGGAGATCAGCACTGTGTCTCAGGGCTCCGGAAAGGAAATATGATTTCGATGACAGATTTTTGAAATATTGACATCAAAGACAAGTTACGGCGTCTTCGGCAGAATGAGCATGGCTCTGAATGACGTGAAAACTCGTTCCCGGCGATCATAGTGTTAAGTGCCAGATTTAAACGGTTGCTTTCGGTAAATGGACTATATAACAGCTTTTATACCAAAGCGCCGTATGCCTCACATTCACTAGGGATGGGTACCGAATTCGGTACTTTTGAGGTACCGAACCGAAACACGTCGGTACTACCGAGTATCGAATCAAGTGAGATACAGAAGGAAAAAAAAAAAAAAAAAAAAAAAATTTTTCTTTTCATGTCAACGTTCACACGCACAATATATGCTTACCTAGGATTTGACTTGATTCAACAACAAAGCAGTCGGAGCAATGACAAGCCGAAAACTGTCGAAATTGTAGTTATTTGGAGTGGAGTGAGAGGCGGAGTCACGGAGTTGGAGAGAAGAAGTGGGGACAGAATGGGTTGGAGAGTGATAGGCAACCTTCGGAACGAAGAAGCCACCTAATGATGATGATGACGTTTTTTTTTTTTTTTTTTTTACGACTGAGGTAGGTAAATTACATTTCTTGAGACTAAAGTACCGAAAAAAGGTACCGTTGGGTACCGGTATCGATTCACAGGTACCGGTACCGTATCGGTTCAAATGTGAAAGGTACCCATCCCTAACATTCACTCACACCAACTACGGAGGCGACCATGCAAGGTGCCGGCCTGCTCATCGGGAGCAATTAGGGGTTCAGTGTCACAGCCGTAAAAAAATAAAAATTTAATCACTACCCACCTTCAAAACCGCTCTCAAAGAGCACCTACGGGAGGCTGCAATTCTAAACTGGCCCCCGTAAATGTACAAACCCACCCCACCCAACCCACCCACCCCCTCCTAATGTACAGTTTCCTCCCCCTCGTATGTATGTAGTTTCTGTTAGGATCTCTGTTTAACAGTACTGTATATTTGCATATCTTGTATGTCACAAATGTAACAGTACTGTATAGTATACCTGTATACCTGCATGTCAGAAATGTCATGATATATAATCTGTATGTCATGTATGTCATAAATGTTATGATGAATTGAAAATGGGGGACCCTGATGTAAACAAGACGAAAGTCTTTCTCTGGTCTGCATCCCCTTAACAATTGTGTGTATTGAGCCGTACTGTATTGTACCCATTCTGCAATCTGTTAATAAAGTCAGTCAATCAATCAGTCAATCAATCAATGCTCAAGGACACTTCCGACACGCTGCCCGGGAGGAGCCGGGATCAAACCGGGAGCCTTCAGATTACCAGACGACCGCTCTCTACCTCCTGAGCCACTGTCGGCCTTTGCATCCTTGCACGTGGGACAAGGGCCGCCTGCAACTGTGTATTTGAATAGGGCTGTCCCCGACTAAGGATTTGGATAGTCGACTATGATAGGCCAAAATGTGCCGTTAGTCGACTATTGGTCAAAAAGAAAAAAGAAAACGGTATAATTATTATTTTTTTCATTCCATTTGGGCTGTGGGGGGTGCTTAATGTCTGAAAGAGTCGACTGGAGGCTTCTTGTCCTCTGCTAAAGCATGCAATTGGTCCACTGATGGATACATCTTGATATTTGTCTAGTCGCGTGTGTTCATTAGATGGGTGAAATCCTCTTTCAGTGCCTCTGTGCCTGTTTTCTTAGGCAGTTAGCCTCTGGTATGCGTGCCATTAGCGTTAGCCACGCTTCTATCCCTCTTTTCTTTTGGAAAGAATGATAATTTTTTTTTTTTAAATGTATTATTATTATTTAGATTTTTTGTATTCGACTAAGAGGTTGGCAGTCGACTACGGCTCCTTTCGACCGATTAGTCGACTAATCGACTAATAGGGGTCAGCCCTAGAACAGACTTGCTAAATAAATCATTAAATTATTACAAAGAAAGTTCCAATTGAAAACCCTTTTGTGGACCGAAAATCCACGGTATTTATTGCAAAGCAATAGAAAGTGAGTATCTTCATGACTCTCCATCAGTCTGTGGGCATCTGCAAGGCTACTTATTAAACTACTAGCCTCCATACTGTCTTTTACTAGTGTGCACTTTTCTACTAAGGAATCCACCATGCCTATATCACTACCTACCTACTATGCTAATAATGTCTACTATTATGCACTCAAGACTGTAGCACTCAAGACACTGTTTGACGAACAATCTTAGATACCCTTAGCTGCCAGAGTTGTACCCTTCCTGCTGACTTATTGTACACAACTTTGTCACTTTGGATAAACGTGTCAGCTAAATTATTAACCTCTGTAATGAGGTTATAGTAGCACTACATGCTGCTCCACATTCTGCCCCAATTCTAGTGCAGCACAATCATCACTGATGGACCACGTGAAAAACTAAAACGACAAAACGATTAGCCTCTTAAGCCCGATCGGTCACAAATAGATCAATACAGTCGGTATTAAGTGATGTCGTGTTTCTTTTTCAAATGTAGGCAAGAGTAAAGACCCTAACCCTATCAATGTGTATATTTTCAGCACTATGTTTGTTTACCAATGATTTTAAGTGGTATATTCCTATGGCTACCTAGTGGTCAGACCAGGGTTCGAAATTAACGGGGGCTTGGGGCATAATGCCCTTGAAAATGGATAAAATGCCCTCGAAAATCAGTTAAGGGGGGCACTTAATGCCCCCGACAGTTTACTAATTATATATATATATATTTATCCGGTAATGGAGCGTCTGTGTATCGTATACGGTTCAGATGACGCGCAAATAAAAAAAAATCATTTGGCGGAGCCGGTGTTCTGCACTGGCTGCAGCAGCAGCCAGGTGCTAGTCAGTTTGTGTAAAAATGGCACGCACAATATAAATCAATCTTCATTACGACTTTAAAAACATAGCCATTAACATTACATAGGCCTACACACATCTTGCCATAGCGTTAGCAGTTTGTACAATGTTTGTAGCTGTTAGCTAGCTAGCCCTTCACAACAACAGCTAACACCGTAGCTACTAGCTACTGTAGCAGAGGAGGAAATGGGAGTCTGAGAGGCGGGGTGTTTAAAGACAATGATAGGCGTTTATTCAACATCCAAGAAGGCTAACATACAACTGTGTTTTACTAACTCCAACCGGGACTATTGCCGCTTTCGCGCTGCTTGTTGACGTTATGAACTGCTCCTAACGTGACCGGAGCTGAAGGTGGCGGTGCCACACGCTAAAATGTCCGTGGGGACCCGGCGCCAACCCATAGATAGTTCCAACTCACCGAATTACGTAATCCACCACAGTTGCACTCAATATTTAAATAATGTTAGTCTAAATATATGTAGACAGAAACATAATAATTTCAAGCAGAAAACGAATCTTTCCATTAAGAACTGACAAGCAGGGAATTTAAACATGGTTGACATTGTTTTTGTGTGTTTATATTAATTAAAGAAAGGAAAGTCTAGTGCTGGCTGAGCATATTGTTTGTTTGCACTAAATTAATACTTTGACAAATGTAGCCTATATTTTTCAGTCAGTTCGGTCTTTGTGTGCCAAACATTATTTAAGGCTGTAAACACTGTAAACCTTTTATTTTATTTTTAATAAATGAGAAACATGTTTAGATTTGAGTGTTATAGAAAAAGAAAGCAATACGCTTGGACCAGCACTCACAGATTTTGGTATATTTAATTGCAGCCTGAAACAAACATGTTTCGGAACGATTATGTTCCGAAACATGTTTGTTTCAGGCTGCCATTAAATATACCAAAATCTGTGAGTGCTGGTCCAAGCGTATTGCTTTCTTTTTCTATTATACTCGACGGGATTTCAGCACCCAGTGTTATAATTTGTGAGCGCAGTCTATCTTGACTTTTAGATTTGAGTGTTACATTTTTTTTAATAAAAATTAACGTATATCGAACTGAAAACCGTGACCCCAAATTCGTGATATGAACCAAACCTTCCATTTTGTGAACCGTCCCACCCCTACCGTTTATCATAAAAATTCAGTGCCCCCGAAATACAAAAAAAAGCCCCCGAAAATCAATTAAGGGGGGCAAAAAAAGCCCTTGAAAAAAAATGTTAATTTCTAACCCTGGGTCAGACACGGTATATTCCTATGGCTACCTAGTGGTCAGACACGGTATATTCCTATGGCTACCTAGTGGTCAGAGATGGTATATTCCTATGGCTACCTAGTGGTCAGAGATGGTATATTCCTATGGCTACCTAGTGGTCAGAGATGGTATATTCCTATGGCTACCTAGTGGTCAGAGATGGTATATTCCTATGGCTACCTAGTGGTCAGAGATGGTATATTCCTATAGCTACCTAGTGGTCAGAGACGGTATATTCCTATGGCTACCTAGTGGTCAGAGATGGTATATTCCTATGGCTACCTAGTGGTCAGAGACGGTATATTCCTATGGCTGTGTGTCCATAACTATGGAGTTTCTTGTGAACGACTTTCTGTTCATTTCTCATTACCTCATTACCGTCCCTCTCCCTCTCTCTCTCTCTCCATCGGTGGAACTAACTAACCATGCAATTGCCTCAGCTGGAGTGGACAGAGAGTGGTATATCCCTCTTTCTCTCTGGATCTATCCATCCATCCTCTGTGTCCTCTTTCTATCACTCACTCACTTACACCCCCCCCCCCTCTCTCTCTCTCTCTCTCTCCCCTTCTCTCTCTTTCAGAGCAGTAGAGGACAATCAGGAGAGTGCGTCTATAAACAACACTGTCATGTGACCCCGTGAGCTGGCCTGTGATTCGCCGCTACAGCCAGTGTTGCTGCTGACTCCAGGAAGACGTAGTGATGATCCCAACATGAGAGAGAGAGAGAGAGAGAGAGAGAGAGAGAGAGAGAGAGAGAGAGAGAGAGACAGAGACAGAGACAGAGACAGAGACAGAGACAGAGACAGAGACAGAGACAGAGACAGAGACAGAGACAGAGACAGAGAGAGAGAGAGAGAGAGAGATATGGACAAAACCTCATTATTTCAACAGATATTGTATAACTTACCATATAATACCCGTTAGGGTACCTTGTGTATACTAGGGCTGGGCGATATAACGATAAATATCGCGATATATTTTAATAATCGATATCGAATATCGAAATTAAAAAAAAAATCGTTTTTTTTTTTTTTTTTTTTTTTTTTTTACCTGCAACAGGGCAGTTTTAAAACCAGAGACAGTGGACAGACTTGTCTTTCTTGCCTGCAACTTAAAGTAATGGCTTTGCTTGTCCAAATGACAATACTGACCAAATTCAGATTTCTTTTTCTCTTGTCCATTTATTTTGTTTGCTTTCTAATTTAAAATACATTTTGAAACCGTCTGTACACAGTAGGCTATGTGTGCTAGCAGAACTAGACTCCAGTCACGAGTCACAGTGCACATGTGCGGTGGTTTGTCCACCAAAAAAGCGCCAAAAGATCGAAAATAAACTAGCAGAGCCAGAACTGTTCAACTCCTCTGGAGCCACAGCCAGCAGAGAAGCCGGTTTACTTTAGCTTTTAAACCAGCTGCAGCCTGAGAACTGGAGTGTGAGGGGATGTAACACTAAAGATGGCGGCAATGACAAAGAAACAAAATAAACATACATCTGTTTAAATTTTTTTTTTTTTTTTTTTTTTTTTTATACTTTATACAATTCGATAATTATCGATATCGAGAAATAAAATAAAATTATCATATCGTTATCGCGATATGATTTTTTTCCATATCGCCCAGCCCTAGTGTATACCGTTTACTTTTACCCTCACTCATAGTATATATATTCAGATTCAAATTATTTATTGCCTATATTTATTGTAACGTATAATATAACCCATAGGGCACACAGACAGACCCTCATCTGCACCTTTTCTTTTTACAGTTTATTTTTCTCATATTTTTATATTCAGATCAAATTATTTTGCCTCTATATTTATGTCTTTCTACTATTATTACCCTACCAATTCCTGTACCCCCCCCTCCCCCATGCTGCACTATGGCTCCCCGAATTTCCCCAAGGGGATCAATAAAGGAATATCTCATCTTATAATGTTTTAAGGCATCGAGGCGTTGCTGCCCTGGTGATATGTTCACCTTGCTGCATGAAGACTATAAACAACACACGGCACCAGGAGGCCGGAGGACTGGCCCTTCAGGAATATCTCATCTCATCTCATCTCATCTTGGCTTCAGTAAAGCTCAGTCATACAACATACAACCAAAGTCACACTCAACAGTTCCACACATTCACACCTGGGAGCTGCTGCCCAGTACAACCACCACCACAGTCTGACCCCTGGAGCAGTCGGGGTGGGGGAGGTAGTGTTGTCAAAAATATCGAAAAATCGATACATATCGATTCTGAATATTTAAAACGGTTTTCAATACTCATTTCCCGAAATATAGATATTTAATTATTCATAATTTATAAAAAAAATTGTTGCATTGTTCATTTCAATACCTGTAATAGTACAGTAGTCCACACACACACACGTGCATTCAGTTAAGTTGGAATATGACTGTAATACAAACAGTTCAGTTTGTCAGGTACATGCAACACAGATTACAGTGTTGACATCGGTCTGCTTGAGAAAATACCATGTTCTGCAATAAAAATGATTGAAGTGAGATGAACAGTTATTTTTAAATGTCTGATCTAAAGATAAACAAAGGGTTTTAAAAGTGTTATATTTATCTTCTCTTATAGTACCAGAGAGAAGCTGAGGAGAATCAACCAGCAACAAAAGCTAAATGTATTAAAAAAAAAAAAAAAAAAATTACATTTTAAGATTGAACCTTTTCCCCTGTGGTATCGAAAATGGTATCGAATATCGATACTTTTCAAGGTATCGTATCGAAGTTCGAAATTCCAGTATCGTGACAACACTTAGGTGGGGGAGGTTAAGTGCCTTGCTCAAGGGGCTGTTACCTCAAGTACCGGAGGGGACTTGTGCTATGTATGACTTAGTCCACATTGCAGCCGGCTTGTGGGAGGCAAGAAACAGCGTTCGTGACAGGGGAGGGTTGAATTGGATGATAGGAAATTGGGATGGGAGAAAATATAGAAAAATGGGAGAAAAAGTGGATCAAAAAAAAAAAATGCCTTGCTCAAGGGGGCACCCCGGCGCTTGGCACCAAGGGGGACGGGACGGGTACCTGCACGTTGACGTCCTCCTTCTTGAAGATGAGGGCGCGCACCTCCTCGGGGTCCACGTTGAAGATGGCTCGCAGGAGAGACGGCTGCAGAGACGAGACGACAACAACAACACCGGTCAGAACAACAAAAACTTGAAATGCGGTGATTATCTTCTACACACCGACCACCGCGTCCCGGCCAGCGACGGGAAACATTGTGTCTGGGATGGTAGAAAACATCCCAGGACAAAAAGGGTGATGTCATACAGTATATATGCAACCACATGTTTTTGTATTTCGGGACAGTTCTTAATTCAGGTCGGCATGAAGAAAACTGTTGCTTGGGACAGCTGGGACTTGTTATGTTAGTGGTGGTAGGATACAGGTTGTTAAGATACACCCACACACACACACACAAACAGCAAATAGCTATTTTAAGTAACAAATTAAATCTAGCCTCGATAGGGGAGGGGTTGTTGGTGCTCTTTTCCTTTTTCCTCTTTTCCTTTTGACACGGTCAACCATAATGTTAATAACTATCAAAGCTCAATCTCTACTAATGCATTGACATGGATGGAGTTATACCCGCATTCAAGAAAACAGTGCACAAGAATCAATGACACAATAGCTCATCTTAGGTATATATATGCCTGTACCATTGGAGTTCCACAGGGAACGATCCTTGGACCAATTTTATTTAGCTTATACATTAACACATTGAGTGCCAACGACGAGATTTCTCGTCTTAACTCGCCATGCGTTGAGTGCCAATGACGAGTTCTCGTTATTTTATCGTTATTTCTTTTATTAGCAATATCCATTCATTTCTCATCCATCCATCCAGCCTTACGTTATCATTGGGAATGGCTCTGAGCTCGAAAAGGGCAAATACCGCCCCCTATTGTCTCCCGGATGGTATTGCACATCATTGGATTGGCTGAAAAAGTGCATCGGAAAATAAACTTCTGGGGCATGCAGCTGGATACTATTGCATTGACTGAGGGGACTGGGAGCAGCGTGGATTATCTGTTTCGGAGTATAACGTTGGATCAATAAACGCGAACGTTATTTGGAATGGCGATCAGGAATTGGATTAATCTTTTTGCAGAACATCTGATCTGAGGTAAGGACTCTATGTTACCAGTCTTGGGGTAATCAGATGTTTTTTTCACAGCGATCACAACGTGTGTGTGTGTGCGCGTAACGTTAGCGCTGAGCACGGCATGGATAATAGATTTTTCAGCCCGCTTCTCTAGCGTGCATAAGTACACATATACTATCGATAATCTAGCGTTTATTTGAAAACTATTCATAAATCAGCCGAAAAATTACAACGTGTTTTGTGTATTCCACTAAAGGGCTATTATCACGGAATTTCTCTGAAATTACTAGAACTCTCCGAAACTATACTCGTATAAACGGTATAAAACGGAAATGTACAGATGAAAAAACAATACGTTTCATACATGTTGACTGCAAGCAAGTCATTGATAAGCGAGGGGTGTTTTAGACCCATAGCCATAATTTAAGATATAGTTAAAGTGTTCGCAAATATCCCCGACCTCCCATTGACTAAAGCGCTGGCACTCAAGGGGTTATCTGGTCAAAGGGGCGTGGCACCCAATGTGTTAACATCATTCTGCAGGGACAATACTAGAAACCAGAGCATCACTCTGCAGGGATAATACTAGAGACCAGAGCATCATTCTGCAGGGACAATACTAGAGAGACCAGAGCATCATTCTGCAGAGATAATACTAGAAACCAGAGCATCATTCTGCAGGGACAATACTAGAGACCAGAGCATCATTCTGGAGGGACAATACTAGAGACCAGAGCATCATTCTGCAGGGATAATACTAGAGACCAGAGCATCATTCTGGATAATACTAGAGAGACCAGAGCATCATTCTGCAGGGATAATACTAGAGAGCAGGGCTCTACAGTGCGACCAAATTGCTCGCATATGCCCCTAAAAATATGTGTGTGCGTAGGGGTGGACGGTATAAACGGTATACGGTATAAACGGTATGAATTTGCTCTACGGTATGGATTTTGACTATACCGTGTAACCGGTAGAGCAGCTCTAAAATAGCAATGACGTCATGTAACCACAGCGCGACTATTTCAATCGCATTTGCCCCTAAAAATAGATAGAATTAGTCATAGATAATAGATATGTGCAAACTGGAAAAAGTTATTTAGTAGGCTTCGCGCAGTGGGCGTGTCAACACGCAATTGTCATTTCATAATAAACACATATCACCATGGCGCACAGCAAGTTTCAATTTCAGTTCCTGGCATTTTTAACCAGTGGAGAAAGGTAAGAGATTTCCCTATTGTTTTTCTTATATGAATTATTCTACGTTAATAAAACATACCTGGTGATCAACTACAGTTTGCTGTAAACATTATGATATGTGTGTAGTGTTATGATAACGACGGCTGCAGCGGGAGGACGGCTGCAGCAGTGGATTTGCGAATAGCATGCAGCTGCAGAGCCGCAGAACCACGGGCGCTTTCAGGTCTGGTCACAGGCCCGCTCAACAGCGCTCCCCCACCCAACGGCTGAATTGCCAATGGCTGAATTGGAGTATTGCACAGAGTATTGCTCCAATGGCTTGCAAGCCATTCTGAAGAAGGTGTGTTCACACCGAAACGTCATGATTACAGGCTGCCAATAAATTTGGAAAAACCTGGAGTGCGTGCCTGGACATTGTTTCCCTATTTTTTATGTATGATATCAGAGGTTACAGCACCCAGTGTCAAGTCTAGTGAGGTGAGCGCGTTCTACTACTTTTTTCACTCAAGCCAACAGTCCAATCACAGTAGAGTGACGTGACTGGTTTCATGAGAAAGAAAGCAAATGACCAATCAAAAGCTCTCATTTGGCTTTTTTACTTCCTGAAACGCCACCATTGCGATATGCGAGAGTTTCCCGAGACATGTAACTTCTAGTCTTACCAATAGCAATATATTTTAGAACACCTGGATTTAGCGATAGCAATAGTAATATAACGTTAATGCAACAAAACGAATGCCTTGCTTTGTTAATCATAACGTTGATGCAGTAGCGTATTCCGTTGTGTTGACTGTAACGGACATGATAATAACATAACACTGTGTACACATTCAAATTGCGATAATCGATTCTAACATTTTCAAATCGATGCAGTTGAATTTTCCCCTTAGGATCGATGCATTGTTACACCCCTACACCAAAGTAACTGGCCCACTGTGTATGTGTGTACAGCTAACTTGGCTAGCGTTATGAACAGCAGAGGTGGGCAATAGGGTCCAGCTGCAGCGCCGGACGGCCGGAGTGCAAGCGGTGTGACGTAATTGGCAGACTCAACTGTCAATCAATGGTCTACCTGACACGCAAACTCATAAACAATGTTTCTGTACTGGAGGTGTACAGTATTTCAATAGGCAACCCTGAAAGGATTATTTCTCTAGAAGAGCAACACAGCCAAAACATAGGCATTGTATGCATAAAAGGGGCAAAAGCTAAAGTTAAGTGACTGTTACTTTTGTAGCAGTAGTTTGATTTGATAGTTTATTTGATAGGGACAGCACATGTTAATGAACATCAAGTACAAAATACAAAATGTAAACATGCAGGGTTGTAGCAAGAGCTAATTTACACACATGCACGCACAGTACAAATATACATTTATTAAAAAAAATAAAAATAACTCTTTTACTTGAAATATTTTCACTGTGCTCCTAAATATTTTTGGGTGCTCCTAAATTTCTTTGTGTGCTCCTAACTTTTTTCATTTAGGAGCACCTGTGCCCCTAGTGAAAAAGGTTAGCGTAGAGCCCTGGAGAGACCAGAGCATCATTCTGCAGGGATAATACTAGAAACCAGAGCATCATTCTGCAGGGATAATACTAGAAACCAGAGCATCATTCTGCAGGGATAATACTAGAGAGACCAGAGCATCATTCTGCAGGGATAATACTAGAGATACCAGAGTATCATTCTGCAGGGATAATACTAGAGACCAGAGCATCATTCTGCAGAGATAATACTAGAGAGACCAGAGTATCATTCTGCAGGGATAATACTAGAGACCAGAGCATCATTCTGCAGGGATAGTACTAGAGAGACCAGAGTATCATTCTGCAGAGATAATACTAGAGACCAGAGCATCATTCTGCAGAGATAATACTAGAGACCAGAGTATCATTCTGCAGAGATAATACTAGAGAGACCAGAGCATCATTCTGCAGAGATAATACTAGAGAGACCAGAGTATCATTCTGTTAGAGATAATACTAGAGAGACCAGAGTATCATTCTGCAGGGATAATACTAGAGACCAGAGCATCATTCTGCAGGGATAATACTAGAGAGACCAGAGCATCATTCTGCAGGGATAATACTAGAGACCAGAGCATCATTCTGCAGAGATAATACTAGAGAGACCAGAGCATCATTCTGCTAGAGATAATACTAGAGAGACCAGAGCATCATTCTGGATAATACTAGATACCAGAGCATCATTCTGGATAATACTAGAGAGACCAGAGCATCATTCTGGATAATATTAGAGAGACCAGAGCATCATTCTGCAGAGATAATACTAGAGAGACCAGAGTATCATTCTGCAGGGATAATACTAGAGAGACCAGAGCATCATTCTGCAGAGATAATACTAGAGACCAGAGCATCATTCTGGATAATACTAGAGACCAGAGCATCATTCTGGATAATACTAGAGAGACCAGAGCATCATTCTGCAGGGATAATACTAGAGAGACCAGAGCATCTTTCTGGATAATACTAGAGAGACCTGAGTATCATTCTGCAGAGATAATACTAGAGAGACCAGAGCATCATTCTGCAGGGATAATACTAGAGAGACCAGAGCATCATTCTGCAGGGATAATACTAGAGAGACCAGAGCATCATTCTGCAAAGATAATACTAGAGACCAGAGCATCATTCTGGATAATACTAGAGAGACCAGAGCATCATTCTGCAAAGATAATACTAGAGAGACCAGAGCATCATTCTGCAGAGATAATACTAGAGACCAGAGCATCATTCTGGATAATACGAGAGACCAGAGTATCATTCTGCAGGGATAATACTAGAGAGACCAGAGCATCATTCTGCAGAGATAATACTAGAGACCAGAGCATCATTCTGGATAATACTAGAGAGACCAGAGCATCATTCTGGATAATACTAGAGACCAGAGCATCATTCTGCAGGGATAATACTAGAGAGACCAGAGCATCATTCTGGATAATACTAGAGAGACCAGAGTATCATTCTGCAGGGATAATACTAGAGAGACCAGAGCATCATTCTGCAGGGATAATACTAGAGAGACCAGAGCATCATTCTGGATAATACTAGAGAGACCAGAGCATCATTCTGGATAATACTAGAGACCAGAGCATCATTCTGGATAATACTAGAGACCAGAATATCATTCTGGATAATACTAGAGACCAGAGCATCATTCTGCAGGGATAATACTAGAGAGACCAGAGTATCATTCTGGATAATACTAGAGAGACCAGAGCATCATTCTGCAGAGATAATACTAGAGAGACCAGAGTATCATTCTGCAGAGATAATACTAGAGAGACCAGAGCATCATTCTGCAGAGATAATACTAGAGACCAGAGCATCATTCTGCAGAGATAATACTAGAGAGACCAGAGCATCATTCTGCAGAGATAATACTAGAGAGACCAGAGCATCATTCTGGATAATACTAGAGAGACCAGAGCATCATTCTGCAGGGATAATACTAGAGACCAGAGCATCATTCTGCAGTAGGGGTGTAACGGTACACGGAAGCCACGGTTCGGTACGTACCTCGGTTTTGGGGTCACAGTTCGTTACGATTTCGGTACACAGGAAAACAATATTTATGATTATTATATATTTATAATAAAGTAATTTTTTTTTAAAGTTATACTTAGTTCCACCTAGGCTTGCTGCGGTAGTCAGTCAGTGATAACGGTGTCATTCTGTGTTCAGGAATCCACTTGAGTAAACGAATTGCCTACTGCCCCCACCCCCCACCGTTGTATAGTTTCACTTTCACTTCTAGAGTAGATTTTACTTCACGTGACGCAGAGAAAGACTAGAGAAGAGATGCCATGTTAACAATGAGAGGATTGATCACTATTTTGGATTTAAACACCGTAGCAGCTCGACTGGAGAGGAGCTCAAAGGACCAGTCCAGATCAGCAAACGTACGTTTGCGTGTTTCTTTTTTTTCTTATTTCTTTCCCGCGGATCAGCTGGAAAGTAGCGCAGAAGAAAGTTGGTGTGTGTGTGTGCGTGTGTGTCTTTCCATTGGTTAACATTATTACACGAACAAGAAAACGATGAACATTTTCAGCCTATTGTATATGCTGTGTTACAAACATACTGTATCATTCATGGTTGGTTTTCTTTCAGTGACACCTGTAGGTGAGAGGAGGGGAGAGGAGGGGAGGGGGGGGGGAAACAGCCGAGTGCAGAGTGCGCGTTCATTTGTTCCGTCGGCTTGTTCATGCCTTTACAAGCTTCAACGTTTTATTCATCATCTAAATGTGGCAATCCAAGCTTGATATGCAACGTTAAATGAACGACCTTCTGTGTTAAGACCGTTAGTAAGCCAGTGTAAAGTAAAGATATTGAGCATAGATTTGTAAAATGTTCACCTAGTGCCTACGGTCTGTTTGATGGGGTTTGTAAAGAGAGTGATATTGCACCGTCTACTGTATTATCTAGTGAACATTGCCAGTTGTTGACATGACGAGACACACACCTGTATATGGTGTCTCAGACATACTGTAGTCGACATGTGTCAACAAATGTACATGTCTGTTTGAATTTATGTTGTGCCGTTATTACTGTAAAAATGTAATGATTGTGAAATGAGACGATGAGCTGTATGTGTATGTCGCTGGAATTTCCCCTTATCCTTATAGTGCTTTACCTTAACGCAGTCTTTCAGATGATAGCTAGTAGCAAGCCCTGTTCTCTATATACCAATGATATTGTTGTTAATCAGTAGACTCGTTTCTCTGCACAATCCATGCTGTTCTGGAAATAACCAGGAACACAATTACATTAGATTAGATTAGATTGTACTTTATTGTCATTATATTTGCATACAACGAGATTTGGGACTCAAACATATGGTGCCGTAATAAAATCACACAAGTAATAAAAGAGAAAGATAAAATATTATACAGAAACATAAAATACTATACAAGAAACACTATACAGAAACAGAAGATACTATACAGAAACATAAAATACTATACAAGAAACAAAATACTATACAGAAACATAAAATACTATACAAGAAACATTAAATACTATACAAGAAACATTAAATACTATACAAGAAAAAGAAGATACTATACAGAAACATAAAATACTATACAGAAACATTAAATACTATACAAGAAACATAAAATACTATACAAGAAACATAAAATACTATACAATAAGACAATGTTACAATACTGTACAATATACAAAATAACAACAATATACAGAATAACAATACACACAAATAACAATCGCAGTGTCAGACGGTAGTGGGTGGGTGTTGCACTGTGGATATTGCACTTGAGGGGTAGGATGTTGCACAGTGTGGGAGGAGGGGGAAAGGTGAATTATTAGTGCATGTTAGAGTTCACGGTGGTGATGGCTCTGGGGAAGAAACCGTCTCTGAGCCTGTTTGTTCTGGCTCTGATGCACCTGTAACGCCTGCCCCCGATGGCAACAGGTCCAACAGGCTGAAGCCAGGGTGTGAGCTGTCCTTTGTGTTGTGCAAGTCCTTCAGGGGGGGGAGGGGGCAGCCGCGGTGATTATGTGCCGTTCCTGAAGTACACTGTGCACGTGGCTCGTTGGTCTAGGGGTATGATTCTCGCTTCGGGTGCGAGAGGTCCCGGGTTCAAATCCCGGACGAGCCCAATTTTTTGATCCTTAGATGAAATTGGAGATCATCAGGTAATGGTCTTTGTTTGAGAACATTATTAGGTAGGTAAAATTTCGTTTTACAAAATATAAGAACGTTTACTTTCTAGGTAATAAGACGGATTTTAGACATGATAAAACTCGACATATTGGTTTGAGGAAGCGTGGCTCGTTGGTCTAGGGGTATGATTCTCGCTTTGGGTGCGAGAGGTCCCGGGTTCAAATCCCGGACGAGCCCAACCTTTTTACGTTCTGGAACGATTTGAGTTATATTTCTACGGCAGTGGTTCTGACGGTTACCTTGGGAACGGTTAAGGGTGATGATAGAATCTTAGCGGTCCACCAGGCTACAAGTTACCGTAGATAATAGTGCACATTAATGGTATTCTATTATTAATAGTGATAACAATTCGAATGGTGCTTCTAGCCTTGATGGAGTGCCTGGCAAAACCATGTTATAATTCAAACATGTTTCCATTAGTATATAACACAATGACGAAATGTTTAACAATGGCTCTGAATTATATTTCACTTTCTTCACTGTCATGTCCCCACCAACAGAGTATAGTGACGGGTGCTTCACGGAGACATGGCTTAAAGCACTCCAGACCACATCATCTCTCCGTCGGATTCCTTCTCAGTCTTCCGAGCGGACCGTACAGAAGAGTGCGGTAAGAGCATTGGAGGGGGACTATGTCTTCTGACCAACAACAACTGGGTCAATCCGAAGGAAGTAAAGATTCTGTCCCGTTCATGCTCGCCGGACCTGGAGCATTTGTCGATTCAATGTCGTCCGTTTTACCTCCCCCCGAGAATTCACCGCCATTATCATGACGGCGGTGTACATCCCACCACAAGCGGATACCGCCAGGGCCCTGGCGGACCTACAGGGACATCTAAATAAGCAACAGAACAAGCACCCCAGACGCAGACATGATTATAGCTGGCGATTTCAACCAGGCGAATCTGAAGAAAGTGATGCCAAACTTTTTTTCAGCACATCGCTTGCACCACCAGGGGAGGAAATACGCTTGACCATTGTTACACCCCGTTTAGAGCCGGTTACAAGGCAGTACCGGCCCCTCCATTAGCTGGAGCAACGAGCACATCTGATCACGACGCCATATTGCTCATCCCCGCATATCGGCAGAGAGGTAAAGAAGTGGTCCGACCAATCAGAGGCCACGCTACAGGACGCACTTGATGACGTAGACTGGCTGATGTTTCAGTCTAGCTCAAGTGGCGTCAGTGAGTTTGCTGATGTTGTCGTGAGTTTCATAACAACACTAGCGGATAGCATTGTACCCACGAAAACGGTGCGGGTCTTCCCGAACCAGAAACCGTGGGTTGACAATACTATCCGAGTGGCTCTGAACACTCGCACCACTGCTTATAACCTGGGCAGAGCGTCAGGAAATATGGAAGAGTATAAGGCTACAAGCAGTTCAGCACTCGCGGGTTTCGTTCGAGAACAGTGAGCGTGGCCGTCCACACAGAGTCCGACTTCAGAGCGGGCGAAAGCGCACGGAGGAAGAAGGCACGTTTACATTGGAACAGCTGTAAATGCCTCATCTATATGCAAAGTCAGTCCCCGTTTGAAGATTTTTTTTAGGATTTCCAGTTCCAGTGTTATATTGTCCATTTTGCATGTATAACCAGTTATTATCTAATTAATTAGAATGTTAGAATTACTTTTAGAATGATGAAATCAGTGCGACTGTACTCCTGAAAAAGTATAGTATGGTTTAATTGTATTGGGAAAGATACAGACACATTAGCTGATTGAACAACATCTATACGTGTGGTAATTAGGGATGGGTACCGAATTCCTCAACATCACCTCCTGGTTTGGGAATAGCACTGCACAAGACCGAAGCAGACTACAAAGAGTGACACGTTCAGCCGAACGCACAATTGGAGGGGGGCTCCCCACCCTCCAGAACATTTACAACAAGCGTTGCAGGGGCAAGGCTAAGAGAATCATTAAAGACTCCAGTCACCCGAACAACTGCCTCTTTGAACTACTGCGGTCAGGCAAGCGATACCGGAGTCTCAAGACGAGCACAGAAAGACTCAGAAGAAGCTTCTATCCCCAGGCCATCAGGCTGCTAAACGAACAATGAACACTACACAACAACAACCATCAAACGCACATAGCACACACATCCACACGCACACACTCACTTTAAACAAACACACTGTAGCACCCACTCCACACACTTTATAGCACACACTCACTTTAAACAAACACACTGTAGCACCCACTCCCCACACTTTATATTTATTGATGAAGGATTGCACTACAACTCGTACAACACCTTACTGTAAATTGTACCTAAATTGTACCTCATCCCATTTCTGCTTTGCACTACATAGTACTGTACATTAGTACACTGCATAGTATTGTATATTATATGGTAACTCAGTTACGTCTATTCTGCATCGAACATTGTACATATGTCTATACTGAACACTGTGACCTCATTTTCTACTTCTAAATTACATGCTATACTATGTTATTTGATACTATCTTGTCTAGCACAGTCTCTGGAGCGTAACAGTAAGAAGCATTTTGTATGAAAGTATTCTGTACTTCTGTATGACAACTATTAAAGAAACTTGAAACTTGAACTTGAATTCGGTACTTGAGGTACCGAACCGAAACACGTCGGTACTACAGAGTATCGATTCAAGTGAGATACAGAATTGTTTTCTTTTCATGTCAACGTTCACACGCACAATATATGCTTACCTAGGATTTGACTTGATTCAACAAAGCAGTCGGAGCAATGGCGAGCCGAAAACTGTCGAAATTGTAGTTATTTGAAGTTTGGATTTTTTTTCATGACTGAGGTAGGTAAATAAAATTTCTTGAGACTAAAGTACCAAAAAAAGTACCGTTGGGTACCGGTATCGATTCACAGGTACCGGTACTGTATCGGTTCAAATGTGAAAGGTACCCATCCCTAGTGGTAATAATGCAGATATTGAGTGTATTTCTGTGAAAATGCGCGTGGCGCACGCCTCTGAATCCAAATGCAATCGGATCGCAAGAATGAATCCAAACTCTGCCATATTTGTAGGGACTTCCAAAATCCCAGTGATTTCTCCACATTAAATGTCCAAATCGGAGTCGTATAAAGAGTTATAAAGAGTATGCCTTATATATATGCACATAACGTAGAAAATCCTGTGGTTACAAAATGGTTAGGGAAAGTAATCATAAGAACTTACTCGAGTCACAGGAGATCCATTTTGTGAATACATTTGTCCTCATGTAACAATATCATCAACCATTCTATCCAACGTTAGCATAGTGTGCGTAGCTCAACCTGTGTAACGCTCATGTCCACTGGGAACTGCATACAACTTGGTTTAATCCAAAAGTCCTTTGGAAACTTTGTATGATGAAAACAGTTGGGGTCAAAAGGGGTAATGTGATTAATTGTTAAGGTTTTAAAATGAATGGAAGAAAAAATAAAAAAAAAAATAATAATAATAAGTGGTATGTATGAGACGTATTCTTCGTATGGCTGCACGTACCGTAAATTCGCAGGACGAATACACGTACCGTTACACCCCTATTCTGCAGGGATGATACTAGAGAGACCAGAGCATCATTCTGCAGGGATAATACTAGAGAGACCAGAGCATCATTCTGCAGGGATAATACTAGAGAGACCAGAGCATCATTCTGCAGGGATGATACTAGAGAGACCAGAGCATCATTCTGCAGGGATAATACTAGAGAGACCAGAGCATCATTCTGCAGGGATGATACTAGAGAGACCAGAGCATCATTCTGCAGGGATAATACTAGAGACCAGACCAGTAAGTCTTTCTGCAGGGATAATACTAGAGACCAGTAAAGGCTGTCCCCGAAGCCTGTTTTTGGGATTCGAACTTCGTCAGGGTTTTTCGAACGAACGTTTGAACCTTCGTTTTTAATAAAAAACTTTTTTTTTTCTTTTTCGTATAATTTTTTTCTTCTTTTTTATATCCTCAAACTAAATCCTCAATTTGAATCAGCGTTTCCGTTAGCCGGTAATTACCGGTATTTGACTGGCAAAATATGTTGAAGTCCGAATATTTAAATATCTCCGGTCATAATGTCCGGTGAAAATAATTCCTCTTAAGCACAATTTTATTATTTGAATTGTATTAAAATAGGCTAAAATTAAATAGCCTATGCGAATGCGATGAACTAAACAATCATTACATTTGTTTCATTGTGCTTCGCTCTAATAAAGCGCGGATGGCGCCGCTCGGATGTGAATCTTTTTTTTTCTTTTTTTGAGCCTGTCTGGCCACCATAATAACGACAAACAGCTATACGAGCGAGAGAGAGAGATGGCCAAACAAGCTAAACTTAACAAATATTTCATGAAACCAAGCACAAGCAGGTCTAATAATAATGACATTGACAACGAAGATGAGTCTTCTGAAGTCACAGAGACCGCCGATGCTCCCGCGGAAAATATACAAATGTCGAGCGTTCAGGCGGCGGCCCGAGTGGAAAGTTAAATTCTCCTGGCTGAGGTACGACATTATAGTCTAGTAGTCTAGCGTCTATGATGTACGAGAGATAACATTGATTGAACGTACACAAAGTACACTTTATTGATTGAACCACAAAGAGCATCCCCAGTCTGCTGCTACCGTTGCGAGCCTCGCAGACGTCCACCTGTTCCAATGCAATGGGGATCTAGTCGCAGGTACAAAACGGATAGGCAGAACGAGACGGGGTGAGTAAGTGTTGACATTTTTTAATCATAATGCAACTGTTGGTTGACTGCCGTGTCACATAGTAATGCATATAATTGATTATAACTAAATGTAGGCTATAATGAAATCAACAAACGCATTACGAGCATGTGGCTCGTCCTCTCGCTCTCTGCATGCAAACGAGGCAATGTGATGATCAACTACAGTTTGCTGTGTGTGAAGTTGAACATTATGATATGCGTGACGTGTCTGATACAACGAGGTGAAGCGATGTCTACTCGAGATTCATTTGGGGGTGCGTGTGACAGCTGCTGCAGCGCAAGCCTGCAGGGCGGGAGCTTGATGCTGGTAGCGTATCGCACTAACTTGAGAGGCGAGAGATAGTAATTTGATTCTGCAAATCAATTTCTCATTCTTCGCTTGATGTAATTAATACAAATGTCCAATATAACGGAATTCGTTAGCTCATAAAAATGTGATTATAACAGACTGCTGTTTAAAACTCTGACCGGAATTTCAGGAATATGTCCGGGGATAGAAATCTTGCAGGACACTCAGACCGGCACGAATATGTTCTAACGGAAACGCTGATTTGAATAGAATGATTAATCTGATTACCGTAATGAGTATTTTTTTTTTATTATTAAATCAAGGGAGAAGCCCCAGCCCAACTAAATCAATTAAATCAACTTTCTTTAATGAATATAATGCACAGATGTGAAAATTGTGGCCGATACCGATAACCGATATTAATATTGCTGTTCTGGCCGATACCGATATTTACCGATGTCGATATCTCTGTATAGAAAAAACTTTTTTATGATAATCAAATAAAGAGCTGTTTTCCAAAACGCATTTTCTTTTTACTTTTGTAACTTATTTTCAGAAATGACTGATATTTTGAAACTATTTAAGGCCAAAACATGTATAAAAAAAAAAAAAAAAAAAAATTTATTAAAAATAAAGAATTCGAATGTTGATTTAGAATTCGAATGCCAACGTAACGTACGAAGGTTCGAACGTTCAAAACGAACAGACTGTTCTCCAACATGGACAGTATGTGTAACGTGTTGTTTTATACGTGACGTGCCGTTTGTAAACTCGACTAACCGCAGTGTTCATCTTCCTGCCCAGGGACCTCAGACAGAGATAAGTAAGTTAACTATCCGGCTAACTCTGGCCCCCGGCCATTGTGTTGTGCACGGCCCCCTGGGTAAACAACACAATGAACCAAACCAAAAAAACACACAAACGCCACAATCCAAGAATTACGACGTGGTCAGTGTCCATAAATGGCTACAGAGTCACGGTTTTGTTTATAGAGGAGCTGTAGCAGCTGCAGACCACACACACACACACACACACACACACACACAAAACCTGAGTGAGTGTGTGAAGGGTTAAATCTGTAGGCTTTAGGTGCCACCTGTTCTGAGACCAGCTGATAAGAATGTAAATAGAGTTGTAAAAGACGAACTGCCTGGCCTGCCGACCGACCGACGACAACAACAACATCGCGGGCCTCTCTCTCCGCTGCTACAGGAGGGGCTTTCATCGGGGCTACTGCGGAGAACAGGAGCAGACGAGAGACGGAGGGAGGAGGACTGAGGGGGGTAGGGATGGGTACCGAATTCGGTACTTTTGAGGTACCGAACCGAAACACATCGGTACTACCGAGTATCGAATCAAGTGAGAAACCGAAAAAAAAAATAAAAAAAAAAAATTTTATACATTTTTTTTTGTACTTTTTTCTTTTCATGTCAACGTTCACACGCACAATATATGCTTACCTAGGATTTTACTTGATTCAACAACAAAGCAGTCGGAGCAATGACAAGCCGAAAACTGTCTAAATTGTAGTTATTTGAAGTTTGGATTTTTTTTTTTTACGACTGAGGTAGGTAAATTACATTTCTTGAGACTAAAGTACCGAAAAAAGGTACCGTTGGGTACCGGTATCGATTCACAGGTACCGGTACCGGTTCAAATGTGAAAGGTACCCATCCCTAGAGGGGGGAGATGATGACGACAAGAAGAGAGGGGGATGAAAACGAGTGCGGCCGCGACGACGAGGAGGGGCTGAACGCGGCGGACGGATGAAGAGGAGAAGAATGAAGAACGGGTGACTCGGCGAGAGGAGGAGGAGGAGGAGGAAGCGAGGGACCTTTCATCATCATCCTCGCTCTCCTCCTCCATCACCATATCCAATATCACTGCCATCTGTCTGGGTGTGAGAATGTAAACAACGAGAGGGTGCGAGAGCGTGGTGCCGTGTGGGCCCATTACTGTCTGGGACTGGCTTTAAGCGTCGACTGACACACACACACACACACACACACACACACACACTTGAGTGATGAAGATTGGGAATGCAATACAAAAGGATTCCGACACTTGAAAGACTTTCAGTTTCAACGGCTTATCGATGACTTTTATGGTCTCGTCTTGATCCAAGATTCTTTCTCGGATCACTTTAAAGGGGAACTATTTTACTATTTCTTTCACTATTTGGGCACTTTTACACAATTCCTGTGAGTCTATGGAACACCTCTGTAATATATATATTTTTTTTATTCATTGTTTTGTATTTCTAATCAAGTCCTCAAAAACAGCATTTTTCTACCTCAAGATCTCGAGCCGTTTTGAGCCTGGGCTTCAGGTCCAGGTCCAGCCACTGTGTGCAGCTCATCTTGTATCTCAACATTAACATGCAGCGGTGTCTCTCTGACATCACAAATCATCACATTTTCAAATGACTCAGTTCAGTGAGGGTGAATATTGTGAGAGGAGAATTGGAAGAATGCGCCAATATGAGAATTTTGAGACATAGATCATATTAATATAAGTTTTCACATAGCTAGGAAACAATGCTAAACACTCAAAAAGGCAATTTATAAGATAGTTCCCCTTTAAGTGCACCGACTGCACTCATCATATCACCGTTACACAAAATCCAACCGATGCACTCCATTACTTCATCTGAACCACCGGAGCCAACGCGTCACCGGTGAAGTTGTACGCTGCAAATAGCTGCCTACGCAAGGTCTTCAGCGGGCGATGCGAGTAAATAAAAATAAACTGTAGTAAATGTGCCGCAGTGGGCGTCGTACCGTCTGCCACGTTGAACAACACGCGTACGAGTCATGCTTCAGATCATGACAACGACACTTTTCCGATGTGATATCCGTCAACCCGTCGGTGTAGAAAGGGGCACAAGAGTCTCCTCACAACCCCACGCTGGAACGGTCCCAATAAAAGCGGTCAGTCAATCGATTAATCGACGTGAATGGAATGAATCGGTTGCAAAAAGTAATCCATTAAAGAATTACTGCGTCGATGCGCTTGGAAACATTTCCTTGGCGGCAGTTAAAATGTTCCAAAGCGTCTCGTCTGACAGGAACACAAAAGAAGAAGAAGAATTTAATTCAGAAGCAGGACGATTGTTAAAAGTGTTTTAGCTCGATTGCAGTGTGCAAAATAAAACGCAACTTAATAAACATTTTTAAAAGTAGAAAAATGTTTGGATGAAAACAAATCATGTTTGGATGAATCCATTCCTTAAATAATCGTCAGCAGCAAGCAGCGCTACAATGACAATACGTCTCCATTACCGCTTTGTTTTCTTTTTGCCAACACATTTGTTTACATTTGGATCACCGACGGGGGCCTTTATTTACATAGAAGACCTATTTACTTTACTCGGATCCTCGATCCGTCAAAGGATTATCGAGGCCTGGGGAGGCCGGCATCGCCTTCTTAATACACGCCCCGTGACGAAGGCTGCCAGTGCCCGGGGGTAAGGTGGGATTAAAAGTTATGCCATTCATGACTTTATAGACCGCCTCCCTCGCTGCCTCTCGTCTCCCTTTCCAGTCCCTCTCATCTCTCTCTCTCTCTCTCTCTCTCTCTCTCTCTCTCTCTCTCTCTCTCTCTCTCATTTCTCTCTCTAAAAATAAGTGGGGCAGACCAGGCCTGTCGGTGTCCGTCTCCTGACGATTACAGTAATGACCGGAGAACTGTGGCGAGGACCACAAGTGTTATATAGACGACGTGAACTACTAACGGCACTAATCCTGTCATCATCTGAGAGACCCCTCTTCTCGCTCTATTACTGGATCCCCCCCCCCCCCCTCTGCAGTATTACACTTCAAAAGAAACACTAGGCTTCACAGGATCATGACTGGGCCTTTCATCATATGTCTATGCGAGGCTCACCCCCTCCATACGACTAATGCTAAAGACAACAAGAGCTTTGCTGATTATCTATACGGACGGAGCAGCAGCCCGTCTCACATGGCAGCGCTTGGTGATTATATTGGTTCTATATATCAGGCCCGTAGGTCATGCGTTATAGTGATGTCATGTGACATAGCGTTGTATTTGTATGTAGCAGTTTAAGGCTGTATAGCTACGACGTACATCGTTTTGACACCTTGAGGCACAGATTAGCAGCAGAAATGCTTCCTCTTCAAACTATGGCCGGACGGGGGCGGCTACGTGGTGCAGTGGGCAAGGCGCTCACCACGCATACTGGAGACGCTGGGTTCGCCTGTTCGAGCCCAGCGCATTGCTTTCAGTTTAGCTGGTCGTCCGTACTAATACACATTGGCAGTATTAGGGGGTGGGAAACTGATGGGTGGGGATCGGGCGTTGTGGACAGCGACTCCTACAGGTCGGTTGGTGCGCCTGCGCAGTAGAATCAGGAAGCGATGGGGGCGGCGCCCCTCCAAAGCCCAGACCCCTGACGCTGAGAGATCGCGCCGCGCAGGTGAAAAGATGCGACTGCTGTTACCTCGAGTATCGGAGGGGACTCGTGCTATGTATGACTTAGTCCACATTGCAGCCGGCTTGTGGGAGGCAAGAAACAGCGTTCGAGACAGTCGAGGGTTGAATTGGATGATACGAAATTGGGATGGGAGAAACATTTTAAATGGGAGAAAAAGTGGATCCAAAAAAAAATTATGGCCGGACGGCAACATGACAGAAAGCACTCAAAACATTTCAGGCTCAGCAAAATCGCCATAACTAACGCCATCTAAATATACTAGTATGTTTCCGGGTAGATCCTGCCAAAGCCAAACACCTGTGCGGCAACTGAGACCTCAAGCCTAGGAAACCCTGTCCGAGAACCAAAACACAAGCCTAGGAAACCCCGTCCGAGAACCAAAACAGAAGCCTAGGAAACCCTGTCCGAGAACCAAAACAGAAGCCTAGGAAACCCTGTCCGAGAACCAAAACAGAAGCCTAGGAAACCCCGTCCGAGAACCAAAACAGAAGCCTAGGAAACCCCGTCCGAGAACCAAAACAGAAGCCTAGGAAACCCTGTCCGAGAACCAAAACAGAAGCCTAGGAAACCCTGTCCGAGAACCAAAACAGAAGCCTAGGAAACCCCGTCCGAGAACCAAAACAGAAGCCTAAGAAACCCCGTCCGAGAACCAAAACACAGGCCTAGGAAACCCTGTCCGAGAACCAAAACAGAAGCCTAGGAAACCCTGTCCGAGAACCAAAACAGAAGCCTAGGAAACCCCATCCGAGAACCAAAACAGAAGCCTAGGAAACCCTGTCCGAGAACCAAAACACAAGCCTAGGAAACCCCGTCCGAGAACCAAAACAGAAGCCTAGGAAACCCTGTCCGAGAACCAAAACAGAAGCCTAGGAAACCCTGTCCGAGAACCAAAACAGAAGCCTAGGAAACCCTGTCCGAGAACCAAAACACAAGCCTAGGAAACCCCGTCCGAGAACCAAAACAGAAGCCTAGGAAACCCTGTCCGAGAACCAAAACAGAAGCCTAGGAAACCCTGTCCGAGAACCAAAACAGAAGCCTAGGAAACCCCGTCCGAGAACCAAAACAGAAGCCTAGGAAACCCCGTCCGAGAACCAAAACAGAAGCCTAGGAAACCCTGTCCGAGAACCAAAACAGAAGCCTAGGAAACCCTGTCCGAGAACCAAAACAGAAGCCTAGGAAACCCTGTCCGAGAACCAAAACAGAAGCCTAGGAAACCCCGTCCGAGAACCAAAACAGAAGCCTAGGAAACCCTGTCCGAGAACCAAAACAGAAGCCTAGGAAACCCTGTCCGAGAACCAAAACAGAAGCCTAGGAAACCCTGTCCGAGAACCAAAACAGAAGCCTAAGAAACCCCGTCCGAGAACCAAAACAGAAGCCTAGGAAACCCTGTCCGAGAACCAAAACACAAGCCTAGGAAACCCTGACAGGAGGAGAACCAAAACAGAAGCCTATGAAACCCTGTCCGAGAACCAAAACACAAGCCTAGGAAACCCTGACAGGAGGAGAACCAAAACAGAAGCGGCCCTCTCACCTTGTCCTCCTGGGCGCCGGCCCGTCGGGAAGCGTGATGGGACCTGCAGTCCGGGGAGGATTTGGAGCGAGGAGGTGAGGAGGAGGAGGATGAGGAAGAAGAAGACGAAGAAGGCTCATCCTCCTCCACCTCCTCCAGCACCACAATGCACACACGGCTCGCCCGCTCCGACCGCATCGGGGAGAGAGAGAGAGAGAGAGAGAGGGAGAGAAGCCTCTCGCTCAGACGGACAGCCTGTCCCCGCTCACTGTACTGTTATATACAACATGCTCGGTCGCCCCGGAGCGACGCACGTCGTCGGTGATAATAAAACCCCCCCGCAGGCCGGCTCTCTCCTCACGACAAGACGCACAGATCTCCAGGTATAATCCTGTGTGAAAACCAAGCCGTCTCCTCCGTCCTCTGGTGTCGCCTCTCTCCTCTCCTCTCCTCTCCTCTCCTCTCTCGTAAACACACGGTGGTGAAGTGGAGGAGGCAGGCAGGCAGGCAGCGGTAGCCGGGGCAGCAGGGAATTCCTCTGCGTAATGTTGGAGCGGTAGCATGCAGCATGCGGCAGAGAGAGAGAGAGAGAGAGAGAGAGAGAGAGAGAGAGAGGGAGGGGGAGAGGGAGAGGGAGAGAGAGAGTCTGGCTGCACACAGGAAGCCACATGCCCTCACTGCTGCTGCAGCCAAATGCACACACGCAGGGGCGCACACACACACACACACACACACACGCAGGGGCGCACACACACACACACACACACACGCAGGGGCGCACACACACACACACACACACGCAGGGGCGCACACACACACACACACACGCAGGGGCGCACACACACACACACACACACACACACACACGTGTGCACAAGCAGAAGCTCTATGATAAACTACGTAGACCCCCGTTAAAAGTGTGTGTGTGTGTGTGTGTGTGTGTGTGTGTGTGTGTGTGTGTGTGTGTGTGTGTGTGTGTGTGTGTGTGTGTTCTATTCAGACGGGCTGCTGAAACCAGCTCTTTCAGAGGGAGGGAGGGAGGGAGGGAGGGGGGAGGGAGGGAGGGAGGGAGGGGGGAGGGAATGCGAGAAGGGGAGAGAGAATGGCTGAGTCAAAGGGGGAGGGGAGAGGAGAGGGAGAGAGAAAGAGAGAGAGGGAAGGGTAGAGGATAGAGTGAGCGGTAGAAGACAGAGAGGACTGAGGACTGAACAATATACTGGATTCAAACTGATATTTAGGCAGTGCGAAAGAATGCATATCACAAAGACTGCAAAGTGGGCATTTTGCAATAAATCTGTCATATTATTCAGACTTACTAGTAGTAGACAACTAGGGCTGAGCCCAAGCGTTCGAACATTCGGACCTTCGTTCGTTACGTTGCCGTTCGAATCTTAATTAATGGGTTCGAACCTCCGTTTCTTTTTTTACACAAAGTATATATCAGAATATGATATATCAGAATATCACAGTACTACTAGGGGTGTAACGATGCATCGATTAATCTAAATGGATCGATTCTAATGTGTTCGATTCGATGCATCGATTTGATGTTAGAATCGATTATAAAAAAATATATATATATGTTTTTTTGTGTGTGTATTGTTTTTATTGACCTATAGTCCATTCATGCTGAATGAATCAGTTCCCCCAGCCACATTTGTGTATTCAAAATCTTTTGGGGAATTAACTGATAGAAAATTTATCGAATCGAATCGTGGTCAAATGAAGAGATTTCATGATGCATTGAATCGTTGCCTGAAGAATCGTAATTGAATCGTTACACCCCCCTACACAGTACTATGTTGTGTTTACAATCGTTCGAAAGTCACGCGCGAACACAGGTCACAACAACACAGTCTAGTGAGATGAGGAGGAGTCACTGTCATTTCAGGAAATTAATCAAGCATGGAAAAAAAATACTCACGGGCGGCTAGGTGGCGCAGTGGGCAAGGCGCTCACCACCAATGCAGGAGACGCTGGGTTCGAGCCCAGCTCTCCGCATTGCTATCAGCTTGGCTGGTCGTTCATACTAACACAATTGGCAGTATTAGGGGGGTGGGAAGCTGATGGGTGGGGATCGGACGTTGTGGACAGCGACTCCTACAGGTCGGTTGGTGCGCCTGCGCAGCAGAATCAGGAAGCGACGGGGGCGGCGTGTCCCTCCAAACGCAGACCCCCGACGCTGAGAGATCGCGCTGTGCAGGTGAAAAAATGCGACGGCTGCTTCCTCGAGTACCGGAGGGGACACGTGATGCAAGGCTTAGTCCACATTGCAGCCGGCTTGTGGGAGGCAAGAAACAGCGTTCGAGACAGGGGAGGGTAGAATTGGACGATACGAAATTGGGATGGGAGAAAAATAGAAAATGGGAGAAAAAGTAGATAAAAGAAAAGACTCACACTCACCGTCTTATTTCATAATACAACGTTTCCGAATGGACGTTTGGATTAAAGTGTATGCAGTGATGCTGATGCTTTCCCAGCGCAACGAAAGTTACTTAACATTACACAGGTAAGTTATGTTATGCACATTAATTAACCTATGCAGAGCGCCAAAGATGTCGTTTCAGCAAAATGTATTCACAAAACGGATCATCATCCAGACGCTATTGAAGCCTCCCGTAACGTAGACGGTACTTAGTAACCACAGCAATGTGCGGATATGCGATACGTTATATGTGTAAATGTGCGCTAAGACTCGACAGTACTGAACCAGAAAAAGTATTTAGGAGCACATTTTTTTGCATGATTAAAAACGATGGTTCGAAGTCGTCCGTAAAAAAAAAATGCCGATTGTTCGAATCCCAAAAACAGGCTTGGGACAGCTCTATAGACAACACCTGCTACAAACAAACACATAAACCTTTCCTATTGAAGAGAGACATGAAGGTAAACCAGTGTAGAGAACAGACCTTCTTGTAGGGCCGTCTTAAATACTTTGAAGCTTCGTTCGATGGGCATGGGATTCGAATATGAAAATAAAATTTTATTATTTTAGCAAAATCAACTCTGCCTCTCTTTGTTAACTACAACAAGCAATGCTGTTTGTTATTTAAGATGAGGTCGGACTCGGCACTGACAGATTTGTGTTCATTGTGCTGCTTTTATAAAGCCTCAAATGATGGCTTACAATATTTCATGAAAGCAAAGTGTTTCGTTAGTCTAAGATTTAAAAAGGTTTAAACTTTACAGCACTGACAAAGTTGAACAACGTGCTGTAGGGCCTACAACATAATTTTTTTATTTTAAATTAAAATTAAAAAATTTTTTTTTTATAAATAAATAATATATAAATATTTTTTTTTATCTCAAAGCTTCGAATTAAAATCGAATCTCTGCCCCGAAGCTTCGAATTCCAAAAAAAAATTTGAAGGCCAGCCCTACATTCTTGTCAACTTGAACAGGGCAGCTGGGGGTGTTTATAGGGCCATTAAAAAAACAATGGCTAGTCTGTAATATTGTAACAAGAGCACTAGAGCTTAGAGGTGAGGATGACGAATCCAGCCGTGCAGCCTGACCGACTGTGAGCGGTGGGTCCAAACACACACACACCTACCTACCTACCAACCAACCAACCAGCACTAAACCACCGACTAGGGCTGCACCATTCTTGCTGAAATGTGAATCACGATTTTCTCTCTCCAAGAATTGAGATCACGATTCTCTCACACGATTCTTATTTTTCGTCATCATTTTTAAAAAGTTAAGTAAAAAGTAAGCGATTTCTTTCCGATTAATCGTGCAGCCCTACCATCGACCATAGTAATTATAGAGGTGCTCCTTACAAAGACAGGAGTTCAATAAAGTTCCTTTTTAGTTCATTTTCACATATCAGTGCCCACGTTCATCAAATAAAAGAAACTCTTAATTTGTAAGATACTAAGCGTGTTATCAATACTTCAACAACATTATAAAGTGTCAGCGCGGACAGCAGAGGGCTATTTTTTTTTTATCCACTTTTTCTCCCATTTTCTATATTTTCTCCCATCCCAATTTTCATATCGTCCAATTCAACCCTCCCCTGTCTTCGAACGCTGTTTCTTGCCTCCCACAAGCCGGCTGCAATGTGGACTAAGTCATACATAGCACGAGTCCCCTCCGATACTCGAGGTAAAAGCAGTAGGGTTGGGCATCGTTTGGATTTGAACGATTCCGGTTCAGATTCCGATTCTCCATATCGATTCCTGTTCTGAACGATTCTCGATTCCGATTCTTTGAGGTGCAGGTCACAGCTTATTTCGCAGGAGATTTTTTTTTTTTTTTTTGAAAATTAAAAAAAAAAAATCATACTATTCACATTTTCAGTTGACTTGATACAGTTTAATTTGGTTGCTGTACTGTAACTAGGGTATTAATTAACAAAGTAAAAAAAAAAAAAAAAAAAAAATTAAGAATCGAAATGCAGGTATGTTACTTCCGGTTCCAGAACCGGAAGTTAGGAACCGGTTCCTAATTAGAACCGGTTTTCGGTGCCCAACCCTAAACAGCAGTCGCATCTTTTCACCTGCGCGGTGCGATCTTTCAGTGTCAGGGGTCTGCGCTTTGGAGGGGCGCCGCCCCCATCGCTTCCTGATTCTACTCCGCAGGCGCACCAACCGACCTGTAGGAGTCGCTGTCCACAACGCCCGATCCCCACCCATCAGTTTCCCACCCCCTAATACTGCCAATGTGTATTAGTACGGACGACCAGCTAAACTGAAAGCAATGTGGAGCGCTGGGCTCGAACAGGTCGAACCCAGCGCCTCCAGTATTCGTGGTGAGCGCCTTGCCCACTGCACCACGTAGCCGACCCTAATTTTTATATATTTCATATAATATTTAAACCCTGCAGCAGCTTGACTGGAGAGAAGCGCGGAGGACCGGTCCAGACCGGTAGAAGTAAGTTTACACGATGTGCTAAATAACAGCTACATTGATCCATCAATGAAGTGATAGAAAATGTATGGAAGGTATTACCGTCTGTTTTAAATTAGAACCCAACGTCAACTGTCTGTCCAACAAAAGGGATACTCCTCATTGAAAATATATATTTTTTTAAAAACAGACATGGACGGAGAGACACAGCGCAGCAATGTAGCCGCATAAAGTTAAAGATCAAAGTAAGCGCTCTACAGATATTCAGCGTCATTTTGTAAAATGTCCGGTGTCACCGGTAATAATAAGTAACGCGTTGTCATGAGTTTATTATTCATGTGAAATTCCACATCACCACGGCAACCCTAATTAAGTGGTATGAACAGCTAGCTGGTAGTACTGCTGTAGTTGATGCCCATTAGCTTTACTCACCGAGTCCCACGGTGGGAGTTGTGGCGCCGGCGCCGCCCGTCTCCGAGCAGGCTGGGGCGCGCCAGACGGGGCATGAAATGGGGTCACGAGACAAAGGGGCATGAATCCACAGCACACCTTAACGTGCAGGCAAAGGCTTCACCCAAAACTAAAACCCACAGTCAACTGGGACGCGTTCAAGATCAAGTATGGAACTAACTAGAGCAGGGGTTCCCAAACTTTTCAGGCCGGGACCCAGAAAATAAGGCGTCAGAGAGCCGCGGCCCAATGCACATCGTCAGGCTTTCTTTTTTTTTTTTTTTTTTTGCCAGGTGACCGGTTTTTTAAGCCAAATATCACTTCAATCCTATTAAGTTAGTTCAAGTTAGTTATTCATTTATATGTGCTATTTAGGAGAGGGCTAACTTGTTGCAAAATAATGATAATAATAATAGCCTCATTAAAATACTACTGTTGCTTCGGTTGTTTTCAGCGTTTTATGTGCATAATCTGTTATTTAGTTTGAAATGTTCGTTGAAATAAGTAGATTTTTCGTTTTTGTTTATTTATTAAGTTAATATAAATCCATATAGTCACATTTTAGAATACAATAGAATAGAATTTTAGAATACAACTAGAAACACTGTCCTGGCCTGCTTCTAAGTTCAGTGGCCTGAATTTTAATTTTTAATTTTTTTTTGGGAAATCATCTCGCGGCCCTCCCGTGGCTGCTTGCGGCCCACCTTTGGGTCGCGACCCCGACTTTGGGAACCACTGAACTAGAGGACGGTGTATTTTTGCCTGCGTGTTAAGGTGTGGATTAACATTTCTTTTGTCTCGTGTTGTGACCCCGTGTGATGCGTCGTCCCGGCTCGCTCGGAGGAACAGCGCGGCGCGGCCAGAACTCGGACCACAGAACTCTGTGAATAAGCTAATGGCATTGAATCAGCTACACTAGGGCTGGGCGATATGGAAAAAAATCATATCGCGATAACGATATGATAATTTTATTTTATTTCTCGATATCGATAATTATCGAATTGTTATAAGTATAAAAAAAAATAAAAAATAAATAAAAAACATTTTTTTTTTTTTTTTTTTTTTATTAACAACAGATGTATGTTTATTTTGCAGCAATTCTTTGTCATTGCTGCCATCTTTAGTGTTACATCCCCTCACACTCCAGTTCTCAGGCTGCAGCTGGTTTAAAAGCTAAAGTAAACCGGCTTCTCTGCTGGCTGTGGCTCCAGAGGAGTTGAACAGTTCTGGCTCTGCTAGTTTATTTTCTATCTTTTGGCGCTTTTTTGGTGGACAAACATGTGCACTGTGACTCGTGACTGGAGTCTAGTTCTGCTAGCACACATAGCCTACTGTGTACAGACGGTTTCAAAATGTCTTTTAAATTAGAAAGCAAACAAAATAAATGGACAAGAGAAAAAGAAATCTGAATTTGGTCAGTATTGTCACTTGGACAAGCTAAGCCATTACTTTAAGTTGCAGGCAAGAAAGACAAGTCTGTCCACTGTCTCTGGTTTTAAAACTGCCCTGTTGCAGGTAAAAAAAATTAAAAAAAAAAAAATAAAAAAAAAAAAAAAAAAAAAATTTTTTTTTAATTTCGATATTTGATATCGATTATTAAAATATATCGCGATATTTATCGTTATCGTTATATCGCCCAGCCCTAAGCTACACTACTAGCAAGTATTCCATACCGCACTTAATGTAAAGAAGATTACATCTCTGCTTATTTTTAAAGCAAACTACAAAAAAAAATCTCATCCAAAAGTAGTAGATAGATAATAGGTCATACATGTAGGTATGCATTTGGTTATGTGGGTGGGTAGGTTTGTAGGCAGGTGGGTGGGTTGTTATATATTATTATGTACACAGTATATGCATGTATGTACTGTGTGTATGTATGTTTGTATTAACACAAATCTTTTTAATGTATTCTGGTATTTTATAATATGCATATTTTTGTATTTATGTATGTTTGATTTTATAAAACAGGGGAAGTTCTTGATAAGCCTCTAGGCTTCTAACTTCTCCTTCACAATCGTTATAACTTATTATGTATTGTTTTTACTTCTGTTTAACTGTGTTGTCCTACCTTAGAATAATGGGGGCTAAATTTACATTCCAGAATGAGTTTCTAATTTGGTGAGGGAAAAACGATAGGTTATGTAGATAACCTAGTTATATTAGTATAGGCTAAGCTCCCGCTCTGAGCCTTACGAGATACTCTATATCGCCTGTGATACCTAATGTATCTCCCACGAACAAAAACACATGCACCCCACCTGTATGGGGCCCCGCCCCTTATGGTGGCACCACCCATATAATCATGACTCTGGTCATGACACACCCTTCCTCGCCAAAAACCCGTCCCAGGAAAAGATCCCTCAAGAGGGAACTCAGGGCGCGCAGAGCGGGAGCTTAGCCTATACTAATATAACTAGGTTATCTACATAACCTATCGTTATATTTCGTATGGCATCGCTCCCGCTCTGAGCCTTACGAGATAATGGGGAAGAGCGGGTGCGAGACCCGACAGATGTACCCCCTGAGGACCCGTAAGCCCACATCAAGGGGTGCGGGGAGCCCTGTCACCCCATCCTTCCTAACGAAGGGGGGGCGCAGTCAACTCCACCTGAATGCGAACAAGAGGGAGCCAGAACCCCTTGAACACACCGTACAGGCGGAACCACGTGTGACTCAACACACTGCGGCCCATACCCATACACTCCCGCTACCCGACCAAAGGACGGGAAGCAGGAAAGGCCACAGACCCCAGAACCGCCTGGGAGACAGAACCCCCGGTCATGTCCATGAGGTAAAACCTTACAAAGGAGCCCGGGGAGGACCATGAAGCTGCAGCACAGATGTCCTCCACCGAGGCCCCACCCAGGAGAGCGGCAGAGGCAGCCACCCCACGAGTGGAGTGCGCCCTGACGCCCCCAGGGGGATCCTGCCCAGCCAGCGTGTAGCAGAGGGTAACACCCTCGCACAACCAATGGGACAGGCGCTGCTCCGACAGTGCCTTACCAGCACGAGCCCCACCGTAACAGACAAAAAGCTGGTCGGTAACCCTGAAATCCTGAGTACGGCTGAGGTAAATCCCCAAGCACGGACTGGACATGACAGGTGAAGGCCCGCATCTAACTCACCAGTGTGAGGAGGAGGACGAAACGCCTGAACCACAATATCCCGGGAGCGGAAGGAACTCCGGATATTCTCAGGCACGAAAGCAGGATTAGGTCGCAGAGTGACACCGCAATCGGTCCGAAAAGACAGGCACTCTGGACGTACCGAGAGAGCACAGAGCTCACCTACGCGTTTAGCGGAAGTGACAGCCAGAAGGAACGCGGTCCTGAAGGACAGCTGTCCCAACGGCGCCCGCTCGAGCGGCTCAAACGGGGCCAAGGACAACCGACCGAGGACCAATTGAAGATCCCAAGTCGGAGCCAAGGAGCGTTGCACCGGCTTAACGCCGTAAGCGCGACAGTGGAGGGAGCATGCGCATTCCAGATGGTAACACCATCAGGATCAAGAACCTGCACCCCTCAACGTACCCGTCCCAACAACTGACCTAACAGATGTATGGGGAAGAATCCCTGGCGGCACGGCATCGGTCCCAGACCTGCCTGGCCATGTCCAGATGCAATCCTCACCCGTCAGGATGAGGGCCGCCCCGCGACAGTACACCTGCACCCACATTCTCCCTGCCGGGGATGTGGGGAGCCCTTAGGCCGCGCAGATGGAGGACGCCCATAGCCAGCCGCCCGCCGCCTGGTGCAGACAGGGGGAGCGTACTCCTCCCTGTCTGTCGATACACGACACTGACGTCGTATCGTCCGTCCTGATCAACACCATTTGTGGACCAGAAGGACCGCTTTCAACACCAACACATTGAACGTAGCGCAGATCGGGCAGCATGGTTTGCCAGCTGCCCCCTACTGCGTTGGCCCGACGCATCACCAGCGAGGGAGGCGTCGGTGAAAACGCGACGTGAGACAGCGCCGTAACCGTCCTAGGACGGAACCTCCCGAGCGTGTTGACAACACGCTCCGAGATGGATGCCCATAGCCCTCCAACCGTTGACTGGGAAGAGGAATACTCTACATCCAGTCTACAGCAACCCCAGGCTGGTAGAGACCTGCCTGGTACGAGACCTGACGATCCACCTTGACCGCGAAGGACCAGAACGTCATCAGGGCAGAACACTCCGTAACCCCGGATGACGCAGAGGCCCCAGTGCGGCCTCCACGCACTTGGTGAAGATGCGGGGAGCCAGAGAAAACCGAACGGCAGCCTCTGGTACTCATACGCTAACCCTGCAAAGGAAGCGTAGGTAAGCCCTAGGATGGAAGATCGGGGATGCGCATACGCATCCTACAGGTCTATGGAGGAGAACCAGACCCCCACCTGACAGTGTTCAACAGGTAGGAGACGATCCAAAAAATGCTGAACCTTCCCATGGGACAGGTCCAGCCTGGGTCTTACACCCCTCCCTCCCGACTTCTCGGGCAGAGAACACCGGGAGGAGAACGCCACGACGATGGCTTGCTTCGTCCACAGAGATTGGATCTCGTCGACCAGAGCTGTCCCTGCTGGAGACCCCGACAACAGGGTCTGTACCAAACCTGAAAACGGGTGGGGTTGTGTAAACACAAGTCCCCGCCTCACCATTCTCTCCATCTACCTCGACATATGGTACTGCCGTAGTCATATGTGACGACACTCCCAACGCACCCGCCGTCACGTGGCGCAGGTCCGCCAGGAACTGTAGATAGTTGGCCCGGTCCCCCCCGCTGTGCGAAGACAACCCTGGAATCGTGCGAGGAGCGCGTTCCGTGTCGGAACACCTGACCCTGACACCACCCACGAGGCAATCGCACCCAAGGGGGAACCCCGACAGAAAAGGGCCTGTCTGATACGGGGGGCTTCCGATCAAAAAAGCCCCCCCACTGAACACCCCTCCAGAACATGCTGAAGGAGTTGTTCCGCAGCCGGACATGCAAGGTGTAAGGCCCCCATGGGTTCCTACACACCGTAGCCCTGCAGTGATATCACTACCACCCCAAACCATGTGAGCTGCGACCACTTGCCAATATTCCAGGAGTGGGAGCACCAACATGATACCTGGCCTGGCGAAGGCGAGGCCGGGGAAGCCCGCACTGTGTGCCTCAAAAGGTTTCGAGCCCCCCTGCTGACAACACTTAAGTTGACAGACGTAACACCAGGCTCAACCAACACAGTTCAAGGTGTGGGAGCCGCTTGACAGCACAACATTCTCACGGACAGACCCAGGCACAGCCATCAACTGGGTGTCAGCCCCTGTCTCCATGAGAAGCGAAGAATGGGGCCGCATACGCTTCAATGAAGGTTCGCGGCCCGCAGCCAAAGGAGAATGCTCAGAGCCCCGCCTCTGGGGATACCAGAGAGAGGATTGAACGGGGAGCGGGCTGCTCGCGGCAAAATGACGACGGAGTGGTTTACCAACACCGAAATCACCCAAAATGGCCGATCCCTCGGCCGCCAAGACTGTCGGCCTCGCGATACCCTGTCGATTCTCCAACCAGGGCACCACTGGCGGGGGAAACATGGCCGCCTGTCGAGGGCCCCGTCATCGCCGCTGACGAGGCCGTGCTCTCTCTTCTTCTGGCTGCGCGGTGTGAGGCGGTGTAGGGCCTAGGACAATACCGCCCGCGCTCCAGCAGAAGACCAAAATCCCCTGCGGAGAGGGGAACCCTGAGCGGTTATAGCTTGCGGCTGGGTCAAAGCTAATAACGTCAACATCCTCGACGGAGTGGTTTACCAACACCGTGCGCGATGTGTCGACGTCGGCCGGCCCTCAAGGCCCCTCCACCAGACACCATCTCGCCAGGCCGACCCATGGTGTCGGCCGGGCGGGGCATTGTTTCAATATATCAAAAACAAAGGACTGACGTTAACATGGAGCACCAGTGGTGATTGCAAACAGCACCCTCCACTGTGGTGTGGACCATGAAAAGGTTAAATGAATAAAAAGAGCTAAACCACAAAAACTGTAGAATTAGCAAACCCATACACACAAAGTTTAAGGGGAGACGGACCAGACCCGTCTTCATTCAAAATATTCACAACAGAACACCAGCCCTAGTTTAGCCCATTTACCAAAAAAGGTAAACAAAGCCCCCCCCCCGCACTACTCCCCCAGTATACCGATTGACCGTCAGTATGAATGGTTTGAGAGGAGAGAAAGCTGTAGCAAGACAGACCTTCTCATAGCAGAGTGACAAAATGAAACAATAGCCCCCTACACAGGGCCGCCCCAGGAGATGGGGGGCCTCGCGTCTAAAAACGCACAGGGCCTCACATTTCTCCCAAGCGGCCCTGCCCTTATACTACTGCAGCCTAACGCCAGGCAATGTGGAACCCAAGACAACAATTGCCTGTGCACAGACACGCAACATGTTTACCATGTCGGCTGGACCCATAGCCCCACTACCCGACGCCAACCCAGATGGGAACACCGTTCAACAAACCCCGCCGGAACACAAGGTAATACCTGGCTAGAACCTAGCCACGACCTACCCCGTTGTCAACCCATTTACCCGAAAAAGGTAAATAGAACTCAAAACCCCACAACAGCTACCGACTGACCTTCATTGATGAACCGGGCAAGAGGCGGGAGAGTGACAACATCTCACGGCGGAGACATTAAAACAGCATAGCAATTAGCAGTAGTGATAGCATGCGGCAGTAGCGATAGCATGTTAGCATAGCTTTAGATGTTTTAGCAGCACGCCCAAGACAGCTTGGAAACCGTTCCCTGCAGAGAACGTTCACCAAACCATCTTGCCCCTGGCGCCAACACACAACAAGGTTGTGTTAACAACACAAACCAGCATTACTAACACTAATACCCATGCCTGAAGACACAGGGCCTACCTGAGTACAAGCTGGCCCGACAGCCAGCCTTGTACAGCTGAACCTCGATGTGCAGTCATCAACCGAGGAACATCACAGGCCCGTCGTGTCGCCGAAAACATGCGTCGAAGATGCCAGGGGCCAGCAACCTCCGGTAAGCTTCCAACATTATTAATCTTCCTTAATCTTTTACATTCCGCTAGCTCGCATGGTGCAAGCATCCAGTGCGCTGGGACGAAAATAGAGGAAGGGTGTGTCATGACCAGAGTCATGATTATATGGGTGGTGCCACCATAAGGGGCGGGGCCCCATACAGGTGGGGTGCATGTGTTTTTGTTCGTGGGAGATACATTAGGTATCACAGGCGATATAGAGTATCTCGTAAGGCTCAGAGCGGGAGCGATGCCATACGAAATATAACTGACATTTTCAAAGGGGTCCCTTGACCTCTGACCTCAAGAAATCAGAATAAATTCTTTGGGTACCCACAAGTCTCACTTTCTTTATAGACGTGACCTCTTTACGCTAATCCCATGCAGTTTGGAACTAAAACGTCGTTTTTTGTATGCAGTATAAATGTGTTATTTTAGTCTATTAAAAAAAATTGTGTATTTAACTATTTCTGCACACTGGGGTCCCTAAGCGGTCTTGGAATTGCATAAATTGGGTGAGATGTGGGTCCAATGAGCCCAATTGTATTCATGTGATGATGTTAGTCCCCATAGTAGCCATTTCATTGTAGTGAGACAATCTTTAGAAATGTGACCTCACTGTGTAAAATGACCTATTGTGACCTCTAGGATAATCACAGCCTCATGAAACATTACAGCCACAAACTAGAGACCTGGGGCCTCCAGAGGACGTGTGGCTCTCCAAGGTATAGTGAGAATAAGGGGGGGGTTCTGAGCCATTTCCAGAACAGAAGTGCTCGCCATCAAATCAACAAAGAAATACAATTCCTACAGAAATCACCAAATGTAACATTCTGCTCCTCTTGCCAGACATGTATTACATCTCCCCTTGTCTCTACCTCTCTCTCTCTCTCTCTCAATCTCTCGTTCATGGTCCCCCGTTAGTTTAGTGTTTCTATGCATCAGGTTTTCTTTAGTCTAGGTTTAGTGTATTTATGTTTCCCCGTTTAGTCTGGTGGTTTTACTTGTTCGTCATGTATCATGTTTCTTAGGGATATTTAGTCCTCTCCGTCTTGTTCCCATAGCTGTGTCGCCCCACTGGTGTTTGTCTTTTGTAATCTTACCAATGTGTGCTTATGTTTGCTGCTCCCTCTGTTCTGTCCGTCAGTCCATCCGTCTGCTGTTTCATGTCTGCGCCCTCCACTGCATATCCTGTGAATCCTACTGTTGGGCCATTTAACAAACACCCTTGGAAATGTCCTCTGCTTTGATCGTCCTGCATTTGGGTCCTTACTAGGGCTGACCCCTATTAGTCGAATAGTCAACTTAATCGATCGAAAGGAGCCGTAGTCGACTGCCAACCGCTTAGTCGAAAGCAAAACAAACAAAAAAAAATTTATTTACATTTTTTTTATCATTCTTTCCAAAAGCAAAGAGCGCTAATGGCGCGCATACCAGCGAGGCTAACTGCCTAAGAAAACAGGCACAGAGGCACTGAAAGAGGATTTCACCCGTCTAATGAACACACTAGAGTAGACAAATATCAAGATGTATCCATCAGTGGACCAATTGCATGTTTTAGCAGAGGACAAGAAGCCTTCCGTCGACTCCTTCAGACATTAAGCACCCCCCACAGCCCAAATGGAATGATTTTTTTTTTTTTTTAATATATACTATACAAATCCTTAGTCGGGGACAGCCCTGCTAGGGAAGAGTTCCAATTTTCGAAGTCGTGCCAGTCTCCACATTCGATTTTCATGTCAAGAGTCGGAAATTAAATATATCTTATTTAATACATTTTTATAGCAGCCCAATATTCATAGCCTAATTGATCTAAAAGATGCACATGCTACCGTTTGTTTTTGTTTATTAAAACCGGTTGACAGGCCAATGCAATGCTGTTATTATAGGCTATGATGGTGAATGGTGTAATTTTGATTTATTGTCGGTCAGCTGAGCCGATCAACTTTCTGAAGGATTATCTGAAGTGCCTATTTATGTGCAATACCCTTCGATTTTATGGATCCATTCTATTATAAAAAAAAAAATACTAATATATATTAATAAAAAATAATCATGATAATATGGTATATTGGGGCCTGTGGTGATTCCCACCCCTAACAGAAAGACTGAGAATGGAAAACAAACACCAGATGACTCCAGGAGAGATGAGAGAATGGATGCACCTGCAGAGAGACAGCAGGAGAGAGGAGAGGAAGCAGAACGAGATCAAAGGAGAGGAGGGAGAGGAGAGGAGAGGAAGGGAGGGAGAAGGAGAGGAGAGGAGAGGAAGGGAGAGGAGAGGAGAGGAAGGGAAGGGAGAAGGAGAGGAGAGGAGAGGAGAGGAAGGGAAGGGAGAGGAGAGGAGAGGAGAGGAAGGGAGAGGAGAGAGGAGAGGAGAGGAGAGGAGAAGAGGAAGCTGAACGAGATCAAAGGAGAGGAGGGAGAGGAGGGAGAGGAGAGGAAGGGAGAAGGAGAGGAGAGGAGAAGAGGAAGCTGAACGAGATCAAAGGAGAGTAGAGAGAGTAGGGAGAGGAGAGGAGAGGAAGGGAGAAGGAGAGGAGAGGAGAGGAAGGGAGAGGAGAGGAGAAGAGGAAGCTGAACGAGATCAAAGGAGAGGAGAGGAGAGGAAGGGGGAGAGGAGAAGGAGGAGAGGAGAGGGAGGAGGAGAGGAGAGGAGAGGAAGGGAGGAGGAGAGGAGAGGAGAGGAAGGGAGGAGGTGCTCCTGCTCGTCAGCCCTGCTGGGGTCACGAGGTCACCTGCCCACATGAGCCTTCAGCTTCACATTCCACTGAGGCCACTGACTGTACAGGAGGAGCAGAGACGTGTCGACTCAGAGGAGCTCTGAGGTCCAGAGAGGCTGGAACACTGAGGCCACTGACTGTACAGGAGGAGCAGAGACGTGTCGACTCAGAGGAGCTCTGAGGTCCAGAGAGGCTGGAACACCGAGGCCACTGACTGACTGTACAGGAGGAGCAGAGACGTGTCGACTCGGAGGAGCTCTGAGGTCCAGAGAGGCTGGAACACCGAGGCCACTGACTGACTGTACAGGAGGAGCAGAGACGTGTCGACTCAGAGGAGCTCTGAGGTCCAGAGAGGCTGGAACACTGAGGCCACTGACTGTACAGGAGGAGCAGAGACGTGTAGACTCAGAGGAGCTCTGAGGTCCAGAGAGGCTGGAACACTGAGGCCACTGACTGTACAGGAGGAGCAGAGACGTGTCGACTCAGAGGAGCTCTGAGGTCCAGAGAGGCTGGAACACTGAGGCCACTGACTGTACAGGAGGAGCAGAGACGTGTCGACTCAGAGGAGCTCTGAGGTCCAGAGAGGCTGGAACACTGAGGCCACTGACTGTACAGGAGGAGCAGAGACGTGTCGACTCGGAGGAGCTCTGAGGTCCAGAGAGGCTGGAACACTGAGGCCACTGACTGTACAGGAGGAGCAGAGACGTGTCGACTCGGAGGAGCTCTGAGGTCCAGAGAGGCTGGAACACTGAGGCCACTGACTGACTGTACAGGAGGAGCAGAGACGTGTCGACTCAGAGGAGCTCTGAGGTCCAGAGAGGCTGGAACACTGAGGCCACTGACTGTACAGGAGGAGCAGAGACGTGTCGACTCAGAGGAGCTCTGAGGTCCAGAGAGGCTGGAACACTGAGGCCACTGACTGTACAGGAGGAGCAGAGACGTGTCGACTCGGAGGAGCTCTGAGGTCCAGAGAGGCTGGAACACTGAGGCCACTGACTGACTGTACAGGAGGAGCAGAGACGTGTCGACTCAGAGGAGCTCTGAGGTCCAGAGAGGCTGGAACACTGAGGCCACTGACTGACTGTACAGGAGGAGCAGAGACGTGGTGTCGACTCGGAGGAGCTCTGAGGTCCAGAGAGGCTGGAACACTGAGGCCACTGACTGTACAGGAGGAGCAGAGACGTGTCGACTCAGAGGAGCTCTGAGGTCCAGAGAGGCTGGAACACTGAGGCCACTGACTGACTGTACAGGAGGAGCAGAGACGTGTCGACTCAGGCCCCGTTTAGACGAGCGTTTTGTGAACAGAAACCGCAAAAGTCATCTTGCGGTTTCACTTTTAATTTTACGTTTAGACGAGCGTTTTGGAGTGGAATTCTCCGTGCAGACGACGCTGTAACGACGGAGACCCGCTGTCACACGATTGGCGCATATGTCACATGACGTGCTGTGAAGACCCGCCCTACTCTGCCTCTGATTCGCAGACTGTGGATGGGGAATGTGATTGGACCAAATCAGAGTCACTCACAGACAGTCCACTCACGCCGCGGGACAGATTCTTGTGTATTATTTAACCCTTTCACTGCCACACGACAGCCGGTTGTGTGATAGTAAAGGGTTAACCTTCTGTCGTGTGGCAGTGAAAGGGTTAAAAGTACTGCCAATGTAGCCTTCAGGTGATCTCCGTTGATATAAGTCAGACATACTTGCTTTGTTTACGTCTCGGCTACTGGCGCATACCTGCTACCTGTGACGTAAGCAGTACGCGCGACCACAGCCGTGACAACCCTTTCGTCATCGTTTTATCAGATTTATACGTTTTGATAGTTTAGACGAGATCGCAAAGCTTTTGCGTTTCTAGGAATTCCACCCTGGAAGGTAGTCTCACTTTTTTGCGGTTTCACCCCGTAAAAACGCCGTTTCCGTATAAACGAAAGGCACATCCGCAAAAATATTTTTGCGGATTCACCTGCTAGCGTTTCCGTCTAAACGGGGCCTCAGAGGAGCTCTGAGGTCCAGAGAGGCTGGAACACGGAGGCCACTTTGTAGCTTTGTTCCGTTTCCTTTACTGGTCAAACTCAACCCCCCACACACCCAGAGGGAATTACATTTTCAGCTCTCAATTGTGATTTTATCATTTATATATTTATGGTTTATATAGAATAGAATAGAATAGAATAGAAAATACTTTTATTATCCCGTGAGGAAATTTGACACTGCAAATCGCTCAACATTTAACAGAACAGAACATTAGAATAATAAAACGAATCAAATCAAGTTGCCTAGGATAAGAGTAGAGTCAAATAGAATAAAAATGGAATAAAATATACAGTAAAAATATACTGAGGTCTACAGTAGGTGTAATATTGCACAGTGCTGTTTCAAACTAAGTCCAGGAGGATGGTAAATATCACGAGTATCTATGAGATTCTCAACCGTTAAATGTTTCTATTTGGCTCAGTTTGTTGTTAGTCTGTGTTTACTACCAAGTGGGTATAAATTAAACAATACAAAAAGTGAACCTTTACTTTGTTACTTTGGCTGTGCTCACTGCATGTATTATTAAAACAATTAAGTGATGCACCGATGTGAAAATTGCGGCCGATACCGATAACCGATATTAATATTGCTGTTCTGGCCGATAGTATACCGATATTTACCGATGTCGATATCTCTGTATAGAAAACCCTTTTTTATGATAATCAAATAAAAAGCTATTTTCCAAAACGCATTTTTTTTTTTTTTTACTTTTGTAACTTATTTTCAGAAATGACTGATATTTTGAAACGATTTAAGACCAAAACATGTATATAATAAAACATTAAAGAAAAATTTAAAAACAAATCTTTATTTTATTTTTTTTATATCGGCCCTATCTTGATATCGGACCGATACCGATGTGTAAAAAAAATGACCATATCGGCCGATATATTGTGCATCACTAAAACAATATGATATTAAAACAATGAAAAATAACTCAAATATACTAGAGCCCCCTTTGATCTCAACGCCCCCCTTTCAACACTTCTGCACCCGACCATTACCGGCCTGACCCCGGCCTGACCCCTGACCCCTGACCCGCTAGACGTGATCATGGAGCATGATGGGTAGGAAGCTCAAGAGTGTTTTTCAAAATGAGAAATGTTCAAGTGTTTTTAACGAGCTGAAGAGCTCTTTTAGTGACAGGCTTGTTATGACAAGGTGCTCCTCAGAGACTCAGGAAGTCCTTTGTACCTGCTGCTGTGGTGATGTTTTAATAAACATCGTCGTAGACTGTCATATAGTGATCATGATGATGCTGACGACTAGGATGGTGGACGTACTGAGGATTGCATCCTAGTGGCTCGGGGGCGACAGTGGCTTGACAATGGTGCATTTATATAACACTTTCCTCCAAAGCGCTTTACAATTATGTTCCTTAGATCCACCCACTCACACACCGACGGCGGAGGCGACCGTGCAAGGTGCCAACCTGCTCATCGGGAGCAGTTAGGGGTTAAGTGTCTTACTCAAGGACACTTCAATCAACACGCTGCCCGGGAGGAGCGGGAATCGAACCGGGACCCTCCGGACTACCAGACGACCACTCTACCTCCTGAGCCACTGTAGCCACGACGCAAAAAGGTATTTACCGGTATTTAAAATGTACGAACGTTTTTCCACAAGAGTCTACTTCACCAAGTACCTTTGCATCACGGCCACAAAGAGGGCGACTGGCCTCTTTTCATTACACAAGCTTTCCCCCCATTGTCAGCACCTTTTCGTCTCTGGTGTGAACTCCTCCTCTCTACTATTCTACAGGCAACACTGAGAACACCCAGGGGAACCCTATCCGTTTCAGATGACACTACTATATAGACCTCTGATAGAGGGACGAATTCTCCGACTGCTCCAGTATCTCCTGCAGCTATAGGAAAATGAATGGACTATTAATAGAGCGCTCCTACTGTAGCTTAATCTGTGGTCCATGCGGGCTGGTTTCAGCGAACAAAGCCTTCTAATATGCATCTCTCCCTCTGATAAGGCAGGAGGGATTTTGAATTTCAAAGTAGTTTCGAGTCAGGGCAGCTGGGTGGCGCAGCGGACATTGTGCTCGTCACCAACGCAAGAGACACCGAGTTCGACTCCAGCTGTCGGCGTTGCCTCCGGCTTGGGCCAGCCGTCATACTAACTCAATTGGCAGAGTCAGCGGGTGGGAAGTCGATGGGTGGTAATCTGGACTCCTACAGGTCGGTTGGCGGACGCCTGCACAGCAGAGACAGGAAATGGCGGGGGGGGGGGGGGGGGGGTAGCGTGAGCCTCCCACACGTTACTCCTCGCCAATGAGAGTCCGCGCTGGCAGGTGAAAAGATGTGACAGGCTGCCTCCTCGTGTATCGGAGGGGACACGTGATGCAAGGCTTCTATCCTCCCGACAACCGGCCAGTGGGGGGCATATGCGAGCAACGTTCAAGACAGGGGAGGGGAGAATTGGCACAGCTAAATTGGAATGGGAGAAAAATAGAAAAAAGAGGAGAAAAAGTGGATACAAATAAAAGTAGTTTTGAGTCACCGGCGTCGGTGCATTCTCTCTGCAACATCTGCTCATTTAGGGTCAGCGATTTTGGCGTTTATAAAAAAAGAAATTGGAACTTTTAACAAAACGTAAAATCCTTCTCTGTGAAACGAAATTTCCCCCGGTAATTTCCCCCAAGGACACCATTACCGGGAAACGAGAGAGAAAGGAAAGCACCGTTCATTTTCGCCATCGGAGAGAGAGAGAGAGAGAGAGAATGAACCGAGGAGGGCTCTCGCCAAAATGACAAAAACATGCGAGAGGTCTATAATAAAGCGTGTTCGCTATGAAAACTCAAACCACTAAAGTCAGTCACCCGTGCATCGTCTCCCATGGAGCAGCTCCAGAACTTTACACTCGATGACATCATCAGACTTTCACTTCTCTGGCTCCTGGCTTCAGGAGAGAAAGTAGCTCATGTTCACAAATACCGTAATTCCTCTAATAGTAACCCCGGCTTGTATTTGTTTCAACTGTAGCGGATACCAGGCTTGTATTAGGAGGAGGCATGTATAAGAGAGAGGCCTATATTTCTAATTTTCAAACCGATCATAATGAATAAATCAACATTTTGTGTCAGTTTGAACCCGGTTCATTTATTGAAACCAAGTACTGTATGAAATACGGTAGTAAACAGTGCAATTACAGGTGGTCAAAAAAAGTAAAATAAAGTAAAATAGTGCAATCACAATACTGGTATAATAATAATAATAATAATAATAATAATAATAATAATAATAATAATAATAATAATAATAATAATAATAATATATTAATAATAATAATAATAATAATAATAATAATAATAATAATAATAATAATAATAATAATAATAATAATAATAATAATAATAATAATAATAATAATAATAATAATAATAATAACTTCGTTTTATACAATTCTGAGGTAGGCTTACTCTCTTGGTAAACATTAACACCATACCATTATATGGTATTTACTGCACAGCCAGGCCAGCATATAACAACAATAACAAAATATATTGCCTATGGTAAATCCGTTGAGGGAAATACCGTAATTCCTCTAATATACATGAAACACGGCTTGTATTAGGAGGCCGGCTTATAATTGCTTAGCTCAACAGCGCACCCGGTCATTAATGGAGACCCGGTTTTTAATTGAATACCGGTTACTATTAGAGGAATTACGGTACTCACTGAACTGTGTCGCCGGGCCGTTGGAAACGACACATTTTTAATTATTCATTTCCCCTCAACTGTGGCGCATAAGTAGCAGGTTCTCTTTCTTAGGTTGTGTGTTTTAGAGCTCGTAACAAATAAAGTGCTGCTGTTCCTGCCGTGTTCTTCCTGTGTGCATCGCGACTTTCCCCAAGGAGATCAATATTAAAGACATATCTTATATTATTAGTAATGTTGTGGTTACTGTGGTCTCGAGAAGCACTGCGGTAACAGACTGACATACGGATGAAACCTTCCGTCTCAAATCCACTACACGCTGTGTGTGTTTTAAGGCTGAGCCCGAATGTTCGAACGTTCGTACGTTACGTTAACATTCAAATTCTAAATCAAAATTCGAATTTTTAATTTTTAATAAAAGAATAAAAAAAAAAAATCTTTTATGTGTCTATTCATTCTGTTTAAACCAATGGGTTTTTTCTTCACAGTCGCAGATAAAGATTAGGCTACACACTAATATTATAGTATTAAAAAGTTAATAATAATAATAATATTCATCAAAGAAAGTTGATTTAATAAAAAAAGAAAGACTCATTTAATCAGATTAATCACTATTCAAATTGAGGATTTAGTTTGAGGATATTTATAAAAAAAAAGTATAATAAAAAATTTACAAAAAATATTTTTAATTTTTAATTTTCTTTTTTAAATTAAAAACGAAGGTTCGAACATTCATTCGAAAAACCCTGACGAAGTTTGAATCCCAAAAACAGGCTTCGGGGAAACAGCCTTAGAGTGTGAGTGTGAGTGTGCGAGTGCGAGTGCGAGTGCGAGTGTGAGTGTGAGTGCGTGCATGTGTGTGCGTGTGCTATTCTTACACTGTGTGGTTTGCTCCAGTAGATCTTAACTAGATCTCAGTGGTCTCTCTCTCCGAGTCCTTGGCCACAACGTCACTGCTGCAATAGAGTGAGCCTTTATTCCTCTTAAAACTTAAGCAAAAGAAAGATGTAAGCCAGATCTGTGTGTGCGTGCGTGCGTGTGTGCGTGTGTGTGCCAGCATGCCCTTTGGTGTATTAGTGGCATAGCTTCAAAACGTCCCCATCTCCTCATTATAAAACTGGAACAAACTGGCCTTGCCAGAGAATGCAAGGGTAGCTAACAAGAGCAGTGTGTGTGTGCGTGTGCATGTGTGTGTGTGCGTGTGTGTGTGTGCATGTGTGCGTGTGTGTCCCTTCATATTCAAGACAGAACCCCAAGAGAGCAATCTAGCCACACAACCCCATTAACTCCGAGAAAGAGAGGCAGAGAGTTAAGAGTGAGAGAGCGAGAGAGAAAAGATAAGATGTAGAGAGAGTGAGAGAGATAGTTAGAGGGAGAGTAAGCTAGAGTGAGAGTAAGATAGAGAGAGAGAGAGAGAGAGAGAGAGAGAGAGAGAGAGAGAGAGAGAGAGAGAGAGAGAGAGAGAGAGAGAGAGAGAGAGAGAGAGAGAGAGAGAGAGAGAGAGAGATGGCCGTGCCTGTCTGGCACACAGTGAGCGTCTCCATTGTCTTTAGAACCTGGCCGGACCAGGCTGGGCCTGTTGCATCATCGTGGGTGTTTTGCTTGTGTACCACCAGTTGGTTGGTGGTGTGGATTTTTTTGAGAAATGCAAATGGAGACACACACACACCAAACCGTGCCATGCTAGACCATGGCTAGCCCCAGCCAGGCTGTACATAGCTAATGGAGACAAGGCATATGAGAGTGAGAGAGAGAGAGAGAGTGAGAGAGAGAGGAGGAAGAGAGAGAGAGAGAGAGAGAGAGAGAGAGAGAGAGAGAGAGAGACAGAGAGACAGAGAGAGAGAGAC